>NC_056742.1:282867879-283016987 GCF_019279795.1 Protopterus annectens | reverse complement strand
AGCTCCAGTACTATTTAATATACAGACAGCACATTATACTTATTGGAGCTCAGTGCTATTGTATACGAATGACACATTATAACAACCCCCAGACTCAGTAACTATTTAATATACAAGACAGCACATTATAACAACCCAGAGCCTCAAGTACTATTTAATATACAGGACGGCGACATTATAACAGCCCCAGGCTCAGTACTATTTAATATGCAGGCGGCGCATATAACAATACAGAGCTCAGTACCTTTAATATACAGACAGCACATTATAACAACCCCAGGCTCAGTACTATTTAATATACAGACAGCACATTATAACAACCCCATTATTGAGCTCAGTACTATTTAATATACAGACAGCACATTATAACAACCCCAGAGCTCAGTACTATTTAATATACAGACAACACATTATAACAACCCCAGAGCTCAGTACTATTTAATATAAAGACAGCACATTATAACAACCCCAGAGCTCAGTACTATTTAATATACAGACAGCACATTATAACAACCCCAGAGCTCAGTACTATTTAATATACAGACAGCACATTATAACAACCCCAGAGCTCAGTACTATTTAATATACAGACAGCACATTATAACAACCCCAGAGCTCAGTACTATTTAATATACAGACAGCACATTATAACAACCCCAGAGCTCAGTACTATTTAATATACAGACAGCACATTATAACAACCCCAGAGCTCAGTACTATTTAATATACAGACAGCACATTATAACAACCCCAGAGCTCAGTACTATTTAATATACAGACAGCACATTATAACAATCCCAGAGCTCAGTACTATTTAATACACTGACAGCACATTATAACAACCCCAGAGCTCAGTACTATTTAATATACAGACAGCACATTATAACAACCCCAGAGCTCAGTACTATTTAATATACAGACAGCACATTATAACAACCCCAGAGCTCAGTACTATTTAATATACAGACAGCACATTATAACAACCCCAGAGCTCAGTACTATTTAATATACAGACAGCACATTATTTCAACCCCAGAGCTCAGTACTATTTAATATACAGACAGCACATTATTTCAACCCCAGAGCTCAGTACTATTTAATATACAGACAGCACATTATAACAACCCCAGAGCTCAGTACTATTTAATATACAGACAGCACATTATAACAACCCCAGAGCTCAGTACTATTTAATATAAGAGACAGCACATTATAACAACCCCAGAGCTCAGTACTATTTAATATACAGACAGCACATTATAACAACCCCAGAGCTCAGTACTATTTAATATACAGACAGCACATTATAACAACCCCAGAGCTCAGTACTATTTAATATACAGACAGCACATTATAACAACCCCAGAGCTCAGTACTATTTAATATACAGACAGCACATTATAACAACCCCAGAGCTCAGTACTATTTAATATACAGACAGCACATTATAACAACCCCAGAGCTCAGTACTATTTAATATACAGACAGCACATTATAACAACCCCAGAGCTCAGTACTATTTAATATACAGACAGCACATTATAACAACCCCAGAGCTCTGTACTATTTAATATACAGACAGCACATTATAACAACCCCAGAGCTCAGTACTATTTAATATACAGACGGCACATTATAACAACCCCAGAGCTCAGTACTATTTAATATACAGACAGCACATTATAACAACCCCAGAGCTCAGTACTATTTAATATACAGACAGCACATTATAACAACCCCAGAGCTCAGTACTATTTAATATACAGACAGCACATTATAACAACCCCAGAGCTCAGTACTATTTAATATACAGACAGCACATTATAACAACCCCAGAGCTCAGTACTATTTAATATACAGACAGCACATTATAACAACCCCAGAGCTCAGTACTATTTAATATACAGACAGCACATTATAACAACCCCAGAGCTCAGTACTATTTAATATACAGACAGCACATTATAACAACCCCAGAGCTCAGTACTATTTAATATACAGACAGCACATTATAACAACCCCAGAGCTCAGTACTATTTAATATACAGACAGCACATTATAACAACCCCAGAGCTCAGTACTATTTAATATACAGACAGCACATTATAACAACCCCAGAGCTCAGTACTATTTAATATACAGACAGCACATTATAACAACCCCAGAGCTCAGTACTATTTAATATACAGACAGCACATTATAACAACCCCAGAGCTCAGTACTATTTAATATACAGACAGCACATTATAACAACCCCAGAGCTCAGTACTATTTAATATACAGACAGCACATTATAACAACCCCAGAGCTCAGTACTATTTAATATACAGACAGCACATTATAACAACCCCAGAGCTCAGTACTATTTAATATACAGACAGCACATTATAACAACCCCAGAGCTCAGTACTATTTAATATACAGACAGCACATTATAACAACCCCAGAGCTCAGTACTATTTAATATACAGACAGCACATTATAACAACCCCAGAGCTCAGTACTATTTAATATACAGACAGCACATTATAACAACCCCAGAGCTCAGTACTATTTAATATACAGACAGCACATTATAACAACCCCAGAGCTCAGTACTATTTAATATACAGACAGCACATTATAACAACCCCAGAGCTCAGTACTATTTAATATACAGACAGCACATTATAACAACCCCAGAGCTCAGTACTATTTAATATACAGACAGCACATTATAACAACCCCAGAGCTCAGTACTATTTAATATACAGACAGCACATTATAACAACCCCAGAGCTCAGTACTATTTAATATACAGACAGCACATTATAACAACCCCAGAGCTCAGTACTATTTAATATACAGACAGCACATTATAACAACCCCAGAGCTCAGTACTATTTAATATACAGACAGCACATTATAACAACCCCAGAGCTCAGTACTATTTAATATACAGACAGCACATTATAACAACCCCAGAGCTCAGTACTATTTAATATACAGACAGCACATTATAACAACCCCAGAGCTCAGTACTATTTAATATACAGACAGCACATTATAACAACCCCAGAGCTCAGTACTATTTAATATACAGACAGCACATTATAACAACCCCAGAGCTCAGTACTATTTAATATACAGACAGCACATTATAACAACCCCAGAGCTCAGTACTATTTAATATACAGACAGCACATTATAACAACCCCAGAGCTCAGTACTATTTAATATACAGACAGCACATTATAACAACCCCAGAGCTCAGTACTATTTAATATACAGACAGCACATTATAACAACCCCAGAGCTCAGTACTATTTAATATACAGACAGCACATTATAACAACCCCAGAGCTCAGTACTATTTAATATACAGACAGCACATTATAACAACCCCAGAGCTCAGTACTATTTAATATACAGACAGCACATTATAACAACCCCAGAGCTCAGTACTATTTAATATACAGACAGCACATTATAACAACCCCAGAGCTCAGTACTATTTAATATACAGACAGCACATTATAACAACCCCAGAGCTCAGTACTATTTAATATACAGACAGCACATTATAACAACCCCAGAGCTCAGTACTATTTAATATACAGACAGCACATTATAACAACCCCAGAGCTCAGTACTATTTAATATACAGACAGCACATTATAACAACCCCAGAGCTCAGTACTATTTAATATACAGACAGCACATTATAACAACCCCAGAGCTCAGTACTATTTAATATACAGACAGCACATTATAACAACCCCAGAGCTCAGTACTATTTAATATACAGACAGCACATTATAACAACCCCAGAGCTCAGTACTATTTAATATACAGACAGCACATTATAACAACCCCAGAGCTCAGTACTATTTAATATACAGACAGCACATTATAACAACCCCAGAGCTCAGTACTATTTAATATACAGACAGCACATTATAACAACCCCAGAGCTCAGTACTATTTAATATACAGACAGCACATTATAACAACCCCAGAGCTCAGTACTATTTAATATACAGACAGCACATTATAACAACCCCAGAGCTCAGTACTATTTAATATACAGACAGCACATTATAACAACCCCAGAGCTCAGTACTATTTAATATACAGACAGCACATTATAACAACCCCAGAGCTCAGTACTATTTAATATACAGACAGCACATTATAACAACCCCAGAGCTCAGTACTATTTAATATACAGACAGCACATTATAACAACCCCAGAGCTCAGTACTATTTAATATACAGACAGCATATTATAACAACCCCTGAGCTCAGTACTATTTAATATACAGACAGCACATTATAACAATCCCACAGCTCAGTAATATTTAATATACAGACAGCACATTATAACAACCCCAGAGCTCAGTACTATTTAATATACAGACAGCACATTATAACAACCCCAGAGCTCAGTACTATTTAATATACAGACAGCACATTATAACAACCCCAGAGCTCAGTACTATTTAATATACAGACAGCACATTATAACAACCCCAGAGCTCAGTACTATTTAATATACAGACAGCACATTATAACAACCCCAGAGCTCAGTACTATTTAATATACAGACAGCACATTATAACAACCCCAGAGCTCAGTACTATTTAATATACAGACAGCACATTATAACAACCCCAGAGCTCAGTACTATTTAATATACAGACAGCACATTATAACAACCCCAGAGCTCAGTACTATTTAATATACAGACAGCACATTATAACAACCCCAGAGCTCAGTACTATTTAATATACAAACAGCACATTATAACAACCCCAGAGCTCAGTACTATTTAATATACAGACAGCACATTATAACAACCCCAGAGCTCAGTACTATTTAATATACAGACAGCACATTATAACAACCCCAGAGCTCAGTACTATTTAATATACAGACAGCACATTATAACAACCCCAGAGCTCAGTACTATTTAATATACAGACAGCACATTATAACAACCCCAGAGCTCAGTACTATTTAATATACAGACAGCACATTATAACAACCCCAGAGCTCAGTACTATTTAATATACAGACAGCACATTATAACAACCCCAGAGCTCAGTACTATTTAATATACAGACAGCACATTATAACAACCCCAGAGCTCAGTACTATTTAATATACAGACAGCACATTATAACAACCCCAGAGCTCAGTACTATTTAATATACAGACAGCACATTATAACAACCCCAGAGCTCAGTACTATTTAATATACAGACAGCACATTATAACAACCCCAGAGCTCAGTACTATTTAATATACAGACAGCACATTATAACAACCCCAGAGCTCAGTACTATTTAATATACAGACAGCACATTATAACAACCCCAGAGCTCAGTACTATTTAATATACAGACGGCACATTATAACAACCCCAGAGCTCAGTACTATTTAATATACAGACAGCACATTATAACAACCCCAGAGCTCAGTACTATTTAATATACAGACAGCACATTATAACAACCCCAGAGCTCAGTACTATTTAATATACAGACAGCACATTATAACAACCCCAGAGCTCAGTACTATTTAATATACAGACAGCACATTATAACAACCCCAGAGCTCAGTACTATTTAATATACAGACAGCACATTATAACAACCCCAGAGCTCAGTACTATTTAATATACAGACAGCACATTATAACAACCCCAGAGCTCAGTACTATTTAATATACAGACAGCACATTATAACAACCCCAGAGCTCAGTACTATTTAATATACAGACAGCACATTATAACAACCCCAGAGCTCAGTACTATTTAATATACAGACAGCACATTATAACAACCCCAGAGCTCAGTACTATTTAATATACAGACAGCACATTATAACAACCCCAGAGCTCAGTACTATTTAATATACAGACAGCACATTATAACAACCCCAGAGCTCAGTACTATTTAATATACAGACAGCACATTATAACAACCCCAGAGCTCAGTACTATTTAATATACAGACAGCACATTATAACAACCCCAGAGCTCAGTACTATTTAATATACAGACAGCACATTATAACAACCCCAGAGCTCAGTACTATTTAATATACAGACAGCACATTATAACAACCCCAGAGCTCAGTACTATTTAATATACAGACAGCACATTATAACAACCCCAGAGCTCAGTACTATTTAATATACAGACAGCACATTATAACAACCCCAGAGCTCAGTACTATTTAATATACAGACAGCACATTATAACAACCCCAGAGCTCAGTACTATTTAATATACAGACAGCACATTATAACAACCCCAGAGCTCAGTACTATTTAATATACAGACAGCACATTATAACAACCCCAGAGCTCAGTACTATTTAATATACAGACAGCACATTATAACAACCCCAGAGCTCAGTACTATTTAATATACAGACAGCACATTATAACAACCCCAGAGCTCAGTACTATTTAATATACAGACAGCACATTATAACAACCCCAGAGCTCAGTACTATTTAATATACAGACAGCACATTATAACAACCCCAGAGCTCAGTACTATTTAATATACAGACAGCACATTATAACAACCCCAGAGCTCAGTACTATTTAATATACAGACAGCACATTATAACAACCCCAGAGCTCAGTACTATTTAATATACAGACAGCACATTATAACAACCCCAGAGCTCAGTACTATTTAATATACAGACAGCACATTATAACAACCCCAGAGCTCAGTACTATTTAATATACAGACAGCACATTATAACAACCCCAGAGCTCAGTACTATTTAATATACAGACAGCACATTATAACAACCCCAGAGCTCAGTACTATTTAATATACAGACAGCACATTATAACAACCCCAGAGCTCAGTACTATTTAATATACAGACAGCACATTATAACAACCCCAGAGCTCAGTACTATTTAATATACAGACAGCACATTATAACAACCCCAGAGCTCAGTACTATTTAATATACAGACAGCACATTATAACAACCCCAGAGCTCAGTACTATTTAATATACAGACAGCACATTATAACAACCCCAGAGCTCAGTACTATTTAATATACAGACAGCACATTATAACAACCCCAGAGCTCAGTACTATTTAATATACAGACAGCACATTATAACAACCCCAGAGCTCAGTACTATTTAATATACAGACAGCACATTATAACAACCCCAGAGCTCAGTACTATTTAATATACAGACAGCACATTATAACAACCCCAGAGCTCAGTACTATTTAATATACAGACAGCACATTATAACAACCCCAGAGCTCAGTACTATTTAATATACAGACAGCACATTATAACAACCCCAGAGCTCAGTACTATTTAATATACAGACAGCACATTATAACAACCCCAGAGCTCAGTACTATTTAATATACAGACAGCACATTATAACAACCCCAGAGCTCAGTACTATTTAATATACAGACAGCACATTATAACAACCCCAGAGCTCAGTACTATTTAATATACAGACAGCACATTATAACAACCCCAGAGCTCAGTACTATTTAATATACAGACAGCACATTATAACAACCCCAGAGCTCAGTACTATTTAATATACAGACAGCACATTATAACAACCCCAGAGCTCAGTACTATTTAATATACAGACAGCACATTATAACAACCCCAGAGCTCAGTACTATTTAATATACAGACAGCACATTATAACAACCCCAGAGCTCAGTACTATTTAATATACAGACAGCACATTATAACAACCCCAGAGCTCAGTACTATTTAATATACAGACAGCACATTATAACAACCCCAGAGCTCAGTACTATTTAATATACAGACAGCACATTATAACAACCCCAGAGCTCAGTACTATTTAATATACAGACAGCACATTATAACAACCCCAGAGCTCAGTACTATTTAATATACAGACAGCACATTATAACAACCCCAGAGCTCAGTACTATTTAATATACAGACAGCACATTATAACAACCCCAGAGCTCAGTACTATTTAATATACAGACAGCACATTATAACAACCCCAGAGCTCAGTACTATTTAATATACAGACAGCACATTATAACAACCCCAGAGCTCAGTACTATTTAATATACAGACAGCACATTATAACAACCCCAGAGCTCAGTACTATTTAATATACAGACAGCACATTATAACAACCCCAGAGCTCAGTACTATTTAATATACAGACAGCACATTATAACAACCCCAGAGCTCAGTACTATTTAATATACAGACAGCACATTATAACAACCCCAGAGCTCAGTACTATTTAATATACAGACAGCACATTATAACAACCCCAGAGCTCAGTACTATTTAATATACAGACAGCACATTATAACAACCCCAGAGCTCAGTACTATTTAATATACAGACAGCACATTATAACAACCCCAGAGCTCAGTACTATTTAATATACAGACAGCACATTATAACAACCCCAGAGCTCAGTACTATTTAATATACAGACAGCACATTATAACAACCCCAGAGCTCAGTACTATTTAATATACAGACAGCACATTATAACAACCCCAGAGCTCAGTACTATTTAATATACAGACAGCACATTATAACATCCCCAGAGCTCAGTACTATTTAATATACAGACAGCACATTATAACAACCCCAGAGCTCAGTACTATTTAATATACAGACAGCACATTATAACAACCCCAGAGCTCAGTACTATTTAATATACAGACAGCACATTATAACAACCCCAGAGCTCAGTACTATTTAATATACAGACAGCACATTATAACAACCCCAGAGCTCAGTACTATTTAATATACAGACAGCACATTATAACAACCCCAGAGCTCAGTACTATTTAATATACAGACAGCACATTATAACAACCCCAGAGCTCAGTACTATTTAATATACAGACAGCACATTATAACAACCCCAGAGCTCAGTACTATTTAATATACAGACAGCACATTATAACAACCCCAGAGCTCAGTACTATTTAATATACAGACAGCACATTATAACAACCCCAGAGCTCAGTACTATTTAATATACAGACAGCACATTATAACAACCCCAGAGCTCAGTACTATTTAATATACAGACAGCACATTATAACAACCCCAGAGCTCAGTACTATTTAATATACAGACAGCACATTATAACAACCCCAGAGCTCAGTACTATTTAATATACAGACAGCACATTATAACAACCCCAGAGCTCAGTACTATTTAATATACAGACAGCACATTATAACAACCCCAGAGCTCAGTACTATTTAATATACAGACAGCACATTATAACAACCCCAGAGCTCAGTACTATTTAATATACAGACAGCACATTATAACAACCCCAGAGCTCAGTACTATTTAATATACAGACAGCACATTATAACAACCCCAGAGCTCAGTACTATTTAATATACAGACAGCACATTATAACAACCCCAGAGCTCAGTACTATTTAATATACAGACAGCACATTATAACAACCCCTGAGCTCAGTACTATTTAATATACAGACAGCACATTATAACAACCCCAGAGCTCAGTACTATTTAATATACAGACAGCACATTATAACAACCCCAGAGCTCAGTACTATTTAATATACAGACAGCACATTATAACAACCCCAGAGCTCAGTACTATTTAATATACAGACAGCACATTATAACAACCCCAGAGCTCAGTACTATTTAATATACAGACAGCACATTATAACAACCCCAGAGCTCAGTACTATTTAATATACAGACAGCACATTATAACAACCCCAGAGCTCAGTACTATTTAATATACAGACAGCACGATATAACAACCCCAGAGGTCAGTACTATTTAATATACAGACAGCACATTATAACAACCCCAGAGCTCAGTACTATTTAATATACAGACAGCACATTATAACAGGCCCAGAGCTGAATACTATTTAATACACAGACAGCACATTATAACAACCCCAGAGCTCAGTACTATTTAATATACAGACAGCACATTATAACAGCCCCAGAGCTCAGTACTATTTAATATACAGACAGCACATTATAACAGCCCCAGAGCTCAGTACTATTTAATATACAGACAGCACATTATAACAACCCCAGAGCTCAGTACTATTTAATATACAGACAGCACATTATAACAACCCCAGAGCTCAGTACTATTTAATATACAGACAGCACATTATAACAACCCCAGAGCTCAGTACTATTTAATATACAGACAGCACATTATAACAACCCCAGAGCTCAGTACTATTTAATATACAGACAGCACATTATAACAACCCCAGAGCTCAGTACTATTTAATATACAGACAGCACATTATAACAACCCCAGAGCTCAGTACTATTTAATATACAGACAGCACATTATAACAACCCCAGAGCTCAGTACTATTTAATATACAGACAGCACATTATAACAACCCCAGAGCTCAGTACTATTTAATATACAGACAGCACATTATAACAACCCCAGAGCTCAGTACTATTTAATATACAGACAGCACATTATAACAACCCCAGAGCTCAGTACTATTTAATATACAGACAGCACATTATAACAACCCCAGAGCTCAGTACTATTTAATATACAGACAGCACATTATAACAACCCCAGAGCTCAGTACTATTTAATATACAGACAGCACATTATAACAACCCCAGAGCTCAGTACTATTTAATATACAGACAGCACATTATAACAACCCCAGAGCTCAGTACTATTTAATATACAGACAGCACATTATAACAACCCCAGAGCTCAGTACTATTTAATATACAGACAGCACATTATAACAACCCCAAAGCACAGTACTATTTAATATACAGACAGCACATTATAACAACCCCAGAGCTCAGTACTATTTAATATACAGACAGCACATTATAACAACCCCAGAGCTCAGTACTATTTAATATACAGACAGCACATTATAACAACCCCAGAGCTCAGTACTATTTAATATACAGACAGCACATTATAACAACCCCAGAGCTCAGTACTATTTAATATACAGACAGCACATTATAACAACCCCAGAGCTCAGTACTATTTAATATACAGACAGCACATTATAACAACCCCAGAGCTCAGTACTATTTAATATACAGACAGCACATTATAACAACCCCAGAGCTCAGTACTATTTAATATACAGACAGCACATTATAACAACCCCAGAGCTCAGTACTATTTAATATACAGACAGCACATTATAACAACCCCAGAGCTCAGTACTATTTAATATACAGACAGCACATTATAACAACCCCAGAGCTCAGTACTATTTAATATACAGACAGCACATTATAACAACCCCAGAGCTCAGTACTATTTAATATACAGACAGCACATTATAACAACCCCAGAGCTCAGTACTATTTAATATACAGACAGCACATTATAACAACCCCAGAGCTCAGTACTATTTAATATACAGACAGCACATTATAACAACCCCAGAGCTCAGTACTATTTAATATACAGACAGCACATTATAACAACCCCAGAGCTCAGTACTATTTAATATACAGACAGCACATTATAACAACCCCAGAGCTCAGTACTATTTAATATACAGACAGCACATTATAACAACCCCAGAGCTCAGTACTATTTAATATACAGACAGCATATTATAACAACCGCAGAGCTCAGTACTATTTAATATACAGACAGCACATTATAACAACCCCAGAGCTCAGTACTATTTAATATACAGACAGCACATTATAACAACCCCAGAGCTCAGTACTATTTAATATACAGACAGCACATTATAACAACCCCAGAGCTCAGTACTATTTAATATACAGAGAGCACATTATAACAACCCCATAGCTCAGTACTATTTAATATACAGACAGCACATTATAACAACCCCAGAGCTCAGTACTATTTAATATACAGACAGCACATTATAACAACCCCAGAGCTCAGTACTATTTAATATACAGACAGCACATTATAACAACCCCAGAGCTCAGTACTATTTAATATACAGACAGCACATTATAACAACCCCAGAGCTCAGTACTATTTAATATACAGACAGCACATTATAACAACCCCAGAGCTCAGTACTATTTAGTATACAGTCAGCATATTATAACAGCCCCAGAGCTCAGTACTATTTAATATACAGACAGCACATTATAACAACCCCAGAGCTCAGTACTATTTAATATACAGACAGCACATTATAACAACCCCAGAGCTCAGTACTATTTAATATACAGACAGCACATTATAACAACCCCAGAGCTCAGTACTATTTAATATACAGACAGCACATTATAACAACCCCAGAGCTCAGTACTATTTAATATACAGACAGCACATTATAACAACCCCAGAGCTCAGTACTATTTAATATACAGACAGCACATTATAACAACCCCAGAGCTCAGTACTATTTAATATACAGACAGCACATTATAACAACCCCAGAGCTCAGTACTATTTAATATACAGACAGCACATTATAACAACCCCAGAGCTCAGTACTATTTAATATACAGACAGCACATTATAACAACCCCAGAGCTCAGTACTATTTAATATACAGACAGCACATTATAACAAGCCCAGAGCTCAGTACTATTTAATATACAGACAGCACATTATAACAACCCCAGAGCTCAGTACTATTTAATATACAGACAGCACATTATAACAACCCCAGAGCTCAGTACTATTTAATATACAGCCAGCACATTATAACAACCCCAGAGCTCAGTACTATTTAATATACAGACAGCACATTATAACAACCCCAGAGCTCAGTACTATTTAATATACAGACAGCACATTATAACAACCCCAGAGCTCAGTACTATTTAATATACAGACAGCACATTATAACAACCCCAGAGCTCAGTACTATTTAATATACAGACAGCACATTATAACAACCCCAGAGCTCAGTACTATTTAATATACAGACAGCACATTATAACAACCCCAGAGCTCAGTACTATTTAATATACAGACAGCACATTATAACAACCCCAGAGCTCAGTACTATTTAATATACAGACAGCACATTATAACAACCCCAGAGCTCAGTACTATTTAATATACAGACAGCACATTATAACAACCCCAGAGCTCAGTACTATTTAATATACAGACAGCACATTATAACAACCCCAGAGCTCAGTACTATTTAATATACAGACAGCACATTATAACAACCCCAGAGCTCAGTACTATTTAATATACAGACAGCACATTATAACAACCCCAGAGCTCAGTACTATTTAATATACAGACAGCACATTATAACAACCCCAGAGCTCAGTACTATTTAATATACAGACAGCACATTATAACAACCCCAGAGCTCAGTACTATTTAATATACAGACAGCACATTATAACAACCCCAGAGCTCAGTACTATTTAATATACAGACAGCACATTATAACAACCCCAGAGCTCAGTACTATTTAATATACAGACAGCACATTATAACAACCCCAGAGCTCAGTACTATTTAATATACAGACAGCACATTATAACAACCCCAGAGCTCAGTACTATTTAATATACAGACAGCACATTATAACAACCCCAGAGCTCAGTACTATTTAATATACAGACAGCACATTATAACAACCCCAGAGCTCAGTACTATTTAATATACAGACAGCACATTATAACAACCCCAGAGCTCAGTACTATTTAATATACAGACAGCACATTATAACAACCCCAGAGCTCAGTACTATTTAATATACAGACAGCACATTATAACAACCCCAGAGCTCAGTACTATTTAATATACAGACAGCACATTATAACAACCCCAGAGCTCAGTACTATTTAATATACAGACAGCACATTATAACAACCCCAGAGCTCAGTACTATTTAATATACAGACAGCACATTATAACAACCCCAGAGCTCAGTACTATTTAATATACAGACAGCACATTATAACAACCCCAGAGCTCAGTACTATTTAATATACAGACAGCACATTATAACAACCCCAGAGCTCAGTACTATTTAATATACAGACAGCACATTATAACAACCCCAGAGCTCAGTACTATTTAATATACAGACAGCACATTATAACAACCCCAGAGCTCAGTACTATTTAATATACAGACAGCACATTATAACAACCCCAGAGCTCAGTACTATTTAATATACAGACAGCACATTATAACAACCCCAGAGCTCAGTACTATTTAATATACAGACAGCACATTATAACAACCCCAGAGCTCAGTACTATTTAATATACAGACAGCACATTATAACAACCCCAGAGCTCAGTACTATTTAATATACAGACAGCACATTATAACAACCCCAGAGCTCAGTACTATTTAATATACAGACAGCACATTATAACAACCCCAGAGCTCAGTACTATTTAATATACAGACAGCACATTATAACAACCCCAGAGCTCAGTACTATTTAATATACAGACAGCACATTATAACAACCCCAGAGCTCAGTACTATTTAATATACAGACAGCACATTATAACAACCCCAGAGCTCAGTACTATTTAATATACAGACAGCACATTATAACAACCCCAGAGCTCAGTACTATTTAATATACAGACAGCACATTATAACAACCCCAGAGCTCAGTACTATTTAATATACAGACAGCACATTATAACAACCCCAGAGCTCAGTACTATTTAATATACAGACAGCACATTATAACAACCCCAGAGCTCAGTACTATTTAATATACAGACAGCACATTATAACAACCCCAGAGCTCAGTACTATTTAATATACAGACAGCACATTATAACAACCCCAGAGCTCAGTACTATTTAATATACAGACAGCACATTATAACAACCCCAGAGCTCAGTACTATTTAATATACAGACAGCACATTATAACAACCCCAGAGCTCAGTACTATTTAATATACAGACAGCACATTATAACAACCCCAGAGCTCAGTACTATTTAATATACAGACAGCACATTATAACAACCCCAGAGCTCAGTACTATTTAATATACAGACAGCACATTATAACAACCCCAGAGCTCAGTACTATTTAATATACAGACAGCACATTATAACAACCCCAGAGCTCAGTACTATTTAATATACAGACAGCACATTATAACAACCCCAGAGCTCAGTACTATTTAATATACAGACAGCACATTATAACAACCCCAGAGCTCAGTACTATTTAATATACAGACAGCACATTATAACAACCCCAGAGCTCAGTACTATTTAATATACAGACAGCACATTATAACAACCCCAGAGCTCAGTACTATTTAATATACAGACGGCACATTATAACAACCCCAGAGCTCAGTACTATTTAATATACAGACAGCACATTATAACAACCCCAGAGCTCAGTACTATTTAATATACAGACAGCACATTATAACAACCCCAGAGCTCAGTACTATTTAATATACAGACAGCACATTATAACAACCCCAGAGCTCAGTACTATTTAATATACAGACAGCACATTATAACAACCCCAGAGCTCAGTACTATTTAATATACAGACAGCACATTATAACAACCCCAGAGCTCAGTACTATTTAATATACAGACAGCACATTATAACAACCCCAGAGCTCAGTACTATTTAATATACAGACAGCACATTATAACAACCCCAGAGCTCAGTACTATTTAATATACAGACAGCACATTATAACAACCCCAGAGCTCAGTACTATTTAATATACAGACAGCACATTATAACAACCCCAGAGCTCAGTACTATTTAATATACAGACAGCACATTATAACAACCCCAGAGCTCAGTACTATTTAATATACAGACAGCACATTATAACAACCCCAGAGCTCAGTACTATTTAATATACAGACAGCACATTATAACAACCCCAGAGCTCAGTACTATTTAATATACAGACAGCACATTATAACAACCCCAGAGCTCAGTACTATTTAATATACAGACAGCACATTATAACAACCCCAGAGCTCAGTACTATTTAATATACAGACAGCACATTATAACAACCCCAGAGCTCAGTACTATTTAATATACAGACAGCACATTATAACAACCCCAGAGCTCAGTACTATTTAATATACAGACAGCACATTATAACAACCCCAGAGCTCAGTACTATTTAATATACAGACAGCACATTATAACAACCCCAGAGCTCAGTACTATTTAATATACAGACAGCACATTATAACAACCCCAGAGCTCAGTACTATTTAATATACAGACAGCACATTATAACAACCCCAGAGCTCAGTACTATTTAATATACAGACAGCACATTATAACAACCCCAGAGCTCAGTACTATTTAATATACAGACAGCACATTATAACAACCCCAGAGCTCAGTACTATTTAATATACAGACAGCACATTATAACAACCCCAGAGCTCAGTACTATTTAATATACAGACAGCACATTATAACAACCCCAGAGCTCAGTACTATTTAATATACAGACAGCACATTATAACAACCCCAGAGCTCAGTACTATTTAATATACAGACAGCACATTATAACAACCCCAGAGCTCAGTACTATTTAATATACAGACAGCACATTATAACAACCCCAGAGCTCAGTACTATTTAATATACAGACAGCACATTATAACAACCCCAGAGCTCAGTACTATTTAATATACAGACAGCACATTATAACAACCCCAGAGCTCAGTACTATTTAATATACAGACAGCACATTATAACAACCCCAGAGCTCAGTACTATTTAATATACAGACAGCACATTATAACAACCCCAGAGCTCAGTACTATTTAATATACAGACAGCACATTATAACAACCCCAGAGCTCAGTACTATTTAATATACAGACAGCACATTATAACAACCCCAGAGCTCAGTACTATTTAATATACAGACAGCACATTATAACAACCCCAGAGCTCAGTACTATTTAATATACAGACAGCACATTATAACAACCCCAGAGCTCAGTACTATTTAATATACAGACAGCACATTATAACAACCCCAGAGCTCAGTACTATTTAATATACAGACAGCACATTATAACAACCCCAGAGCTCAGTACTATTTAATATACAGACAGCACATTATAACAACCCCAGAGCTCAGTACTATTTAATATACAGACAGCACATTATAACAACCCCAGAGCTCAGTACTATTTAATATACAGACAGCACATTATAACAACCCCAGAGCTCAGTACTATTTAATATACAGACAGCACATTATAACAACCCCAGAGCTCAGTACTATTTAATATACAGACAGCACATTATAACAACCCCAGAGCTCAGTACTATTTAATATACAGACAGCACATTATAACAACCCCAGAGCTCAGTACTATTTAATATACAGACAGCACATTATAACAACCCCAGAGCTCAGTACTATTTAATATACAGACAGCACATTATAACAACCCCAGAGCTCAGTACTATTTAATATACAGACAGCACATTATAACAACCCCAGAGCTCAGTACTATTTAATATACAGACAGCACATTATAACAACCCCAGAGCTCAGTACTATTTAATATACAGACAGCACATTATAACAACCCCAGAGCTCAGTACTATTTAATATACAGACAGCACATTATAACAACCCCAGAGCTCAGTACTATTTAATATACAGACAGCACATTATAACAACCCCAGAGCTCAGTACTATTTAATATACAGACAGCACATTATAACAACCCCAGAGCTCAGTACTATTTAATATACAGACAGCACATTATAACAACCCCAGAGCTCAGTACTATTTAATATACAGACAGCACATTATAACAACCCCAGAGCTCAGTACTATTTAATATACAGACAGCACATTATAACAACCCCAGAGCTCAGTACTATTTAATATACAGACAGCACATTATAACAACCCCAGAGCTCAGTACTATTTAATATACAGACAGCACATTATAACAACCCCAGAGCTCAGTACTATTTAATATACAGACAGCACATTATAACAACCCCAGAGCTCAGTACTATTTAATATACAGACAGCACATTATAACAACCCCAGAGCTCAGTACTATTTAATATACAGACAGCACATTATAACAACCCCAGAGCTCAGTACTATTTAATATACAGACAGCACATTATAACAACCCCAGAGCTCAGTACTATTTAATATACAGACAGCACATTATAACAACCCCAGAGCTCAGTACTATTTAATATACAGACAGCACATTATAACAACCCCAGAGCTCAGTACTATTTAATATACAGACAGCACATTATAACAACCCCAGAGCTCAGTACTATTTAATATACAGACAGCACATTATAACAACCCCAGAGCTCAGTACTATTTAATATACAGACAGCACATTATAACAACCCCAGAGCTCAGTACTATTTAATATACAGACAGCACATTATAACAACCCCAGAGCTCAGTACTATTTAATATACAGACAGCACATTATAACAACCCCAGAGCTCAGTACTATTTAATATACAGACAGCACATTATAACAACCCCAGAGCTCAGTACTATTTAATATACAGACAGCACATTATAACAACCCCAGAGCTCAGTACTATTTAATATACAGACAGCACATTATAACAACCCCAGAGCTCAGTACTATTTAATATACAGACAGCACATTATAACAACCCCAGAGCTCAGTACTATTTAATATACAGACAGCACATTATAACAACCCCAGAGCTCAGTACTATTTAATATACAGACAGCACATTATAACAACCCCAGAGCTCAGTACTATTTAATATACAGACAGCACATTATAACAGCCCCAGAGCTCAGTACTATTTAATATACAAACAGCACATTATAACAACCCTAGAGCTCAGTACTATTTAATATACAGACAGCACATTATAACAACCCCAGAGCTCAGTACTATTTAATATACAGACAGCACATTATAACAACCCCAGAGCTCAGTACTATTTAATATACAGACAGCACATTATAACAACCCCAGAGCTCAGTACTATTTAATATACAGACAGCACATTATAACAACCCCAGAGCTCAGTACTATTTAATATACAGACAGCACATTATAACAACCCCAGAGCTCAGTACTATTTAATATACAGACAGCACATTATAACAACCCCAGAGCTCAGTACTATTTAATATACAGACAGCACATTATAACAACCCCAGAGCTCAGTACTATTTAATATACAGACAGCACATTATAACAACCCCAGAGCTCAGTACTATTTAATATACAGACAGCACATTATAACAACCCCAGAGCTCAGTACTATTTAATATACAGACAGCACATTATAACAACCCCAGAGCTCAGTACTATTTAATATACAGACAGCACATTATAACAACCAAAGAGCTCAGTACTATTTAATATACAGACAGCACATTATAACAACCCCAGAGCTCAGTACTATTTAATATACAGACAGCACATTATAACAACCCCAGAGCTCAGTACTATTTAATATACAGACAGCACATTATAACAGCCCCAGAGCTCAGTACTATTTAATATACAGACAGCACATTATAACAACCCCAGAGCTCAGTACTATTTAATATACAGACAGCACATTATAACAACCCCAGAGCTCAGTACTATTTAATATACAGACAGCACATTATAACAACCCCAGAGCTCAGTACTATTTAATATACAGACAGCACATTATAACAACCCCAGAGCTCAGTACTATTTAATATACAGACAGCACATTATAACAACCCCAGAGCTCAGTACTATTTAATATACAGACAGCACATTATAACAACCCCAGAGCTCAGTACTATTTAATATACAGACAGCACATTATAACAACCCCAGAGCTCAGTACTATTTAATATACAGACAGCACATTATAACAACCCCAGAGCTCAGTACTATTTAATATACAGACAGCACATTATAACAACCCCAGAGCTCAGTACTATTTAATATACAGACAGCACATTATAACAACCCCAGAGCTCAGTACTATTTAATATACAGACAGCACATTATAACAACCCCAGAGCTCAGTACTATTTAATATACAGACAGCACATTATAACAACCCCAGAGCTCAGTACTATTTAATATACAGACAGCACATTATAACAACCCCAGAGCTCAGTACTATTTAATATACAGACAGCACATTATAACAACCCCAGAGCTCAGTACTATTTAATATACAGACAGCACATTATAACAACCCCAGAGCTCAGTACTATTTAATATACAGACAGCACATTATAACAACCCCAGAGCTCAGTACTATTTAATATACAGACAGCACATTATAACAACCCCAGAGCTCAGTACTATTTAATATACAGACAGCACATTATAACAACCCCAGAGCTCAGTACTATTTAATATACAGACAGCACATTATAACAACCCCAGAGCTCAGTACTATTTAATATACAGACAGCACATTATAACAACCCCAGAGCTCAGTACTATTTAATATACAGACAGCACATTATAACAACCCCAGAGCTCAGTACTATTTAATATACAGACAGCACATTATAACAACCCCAGAGCTCAGTACTATTTAATATACAGACAGCACATTATAACAACCCCAGAGCTCAGTACTATTTAATATACAGACAGCACATTATAACAACCCCAGAGCTCAGTACTATTTAATATACAGACAGCACATTATAACAACCCCAGAGCTCAGTACTATTTAATATACAGACAGCACATTATAACAACCCCAGAGCTCAGTACTATTTAATATACAGACAGCACATTATAACAACCCCAGAGCTCAGTACTATTTAATATACAGACAGCACATTATAACAACCCCAGAGCTCAGTACTATTTAATATACAGACAGCACATTATAACAACCCCAGAGCTCAGTACTATTTAATATACAGACAGCACATTATAACAACCCCAGAGCTCAGTACTATTTAATATACAGACAGCACATTATAACAACCCCAGAGCTCAGTACTATTTAATATACAGACATCACATTATAACAACCCCAGAGCTCAGTACTATTTAATATACAGACATCACATTATAACAACCCCAGAGCTCAGTACTATTTAATATACAGACAGCACATTATAACAACCCCAGAGCTCAGTACTATTTAATATACAGACAGCACATTATAACAACCCCAGAGCTCAGTACTATTTAATATACAGACAGCACATTATAACAACCCCAGAGCTCAGTACTATTTAATATACAGACAGCACATTATAACAACCCCAGAGCTCAGTACTATTTAATATACAGACAGCACATTATAACAACCCCAGAGCTCAGTACTATTTAATATACAGACAGCACATTATAACAACCCCAGAGCTCAGTACTATTTAATATACAGACAGCACATTATAACAACCCCAGAGCTCAGTACTATTTAATATACAGACAGCACATTATAACAACCCCAGAGCTCAGTACTATTTAATATACAGACAGCACATTATAACAACCCCAGAGCTCAGTACTATTTAATATACAGACAGCACATTATAACAACCCCAGAGCTCAGTACTATTTAATATACAGACAGCACATTATAACAACCCCAGAGCTCAGTACTATTTAATATACAGACAGCACATTATAACAACCCCAGAGCTCAGTACTATTTAATATACAGACAGCACATTATAACAACCCCAGAGCTCAGTACTATTTAATATACAGACAGCACATTATAACAACCCCAGAGCTCAGTACTATTTAATATACAGACAGCACATTATAACAACCCCAGAGCTCAGTACTATTTAATATACAGACAGCACATTATAACAACCCCAGAGCTCAGTACTATTTAATATACAGACAGCACATTATAACAACCCCAGAGCTCAGTACTATTTAATATACAGACAGCACATTATAACAACCCCAGAGCTCAGTACTATTTAATATACAGACAGCACATTATAACAACCCCAGAGCTCAGTACTATTTAATATACAGACAGCACATTATAACAACCCCAGAGCTCAGTACTATTTAATATACAGACAGCACATTATAACAACCCCAGAGCTCAGTACTATTTAATATACAGACAGCACATTATAACAACCCCAGAGCTCAGTACTATTTAATATACAGACAGCACATTATAACAACCCCAGAGCTCAGTACTATTTAATATACAGACAGCACATTATAACAACCCCAGAGCTCAGTACTATTTAATATACAGACAGCACATTATAACAACCCCAGAGCTCAGTACTATTTAATATACAGACAGCACATTATAACAACCCCAGAGCTCAGTACTATTTAATATACAGACAGCACATTATAACAACCCCAGAGCTCAGTACTATTTAATATACAGACAGCACATTATAACAACCCCAGAGCTCAGTACTATTTAATATACAGACAGCACATTATAACAACCCCAGAGCTCAGTACTATTTAATATACAGACAGCACATTATAACAACCCCAGAGCTCAGTACTATTTAATATACAGACAGCACATTATAAAAACCCCAGAGCTCAGTACTATTTAATATACAGACAGCACATTATAACAACCCCAGAGCTCAGTACTATTTAATATACAGACAGCACATTATAACAACCCCAGAGCTCAGTACTATTTAATATACAGACAGCACATTATAACAACCCCAGAGCTCAGTACTATTTAATATACAGACAGCACATTATAACAACCCCAGAGCTCAGTACTATTTAATATACAGACAGCACATTATAACAACCCCAGAGCTCAGTACTATTTAATATACAGACAGCACATTATAACAACCCCAGAGCTCAGTACTATTTAATATACAGACAGCACATTATAACAACCCCAGAGCTCAGTACTATTTAATATACAGACAGCACATTATAACAACCCCAGAGCTCAGTACTATTTAATATACAGACAGCACATTATAACAACCCCAGAGCTCAGTACTATTTAATATACAGACAGCACATTATAACAACCCCAGAGCTCAGTACTATTTAATATACAGACAGCACATTATAACAACCCCAGAGCTCAGTACTATTTAATATACAGACAGCACATTATAACAACCCCAGAGCTCAGTACTATTTAATATACAGACAGCACATTATAACAACCCCAGAGCTCAGTACTATTTAATATACAGACAGCACATTATAACAACCCCAGAGCTCAGTACTATTTAATATACAGACAGCACGTTATAACAGCCCCAGAGCTCAGTACTATTTAATATACAAACAGCACGTTATAACAACCCCAGAGCTCAGTACTATTTAATATACAGACAGCACATTATAACAACCCCAGACCTTTTTGGACTACAATCGACCAGCTGTTAAAACCCAGTACAACAACACAACCTACATTGGCTTCATCTGACAATACTGACAGCATAGCCAGTGAATTCAATACCCACTTCATCCAAACAGTAACCTCTTTTAAAACCCTCAGCACAGGCAGGCACACATTCCTTTTTTTCTTTAACCCCCAACACTTGCACTCAAACCAGTTTCAGTTTTAAAAAATGTACTAACCTTAAAAC
Source organism: Protopterus annectens (assembly GCF_019279795.1). NCBI lineage: Eukaryota > Metazoa > Chordata > Ceratodontiformes > Protopteridae > Protopterus > Protopterus annectens. The sequence goes on along the minus strand of NC_056742.1, from coordinate 282,993,437 downwards.
CTACCACCTTTGCCGGATAACATATTAACTGAGCACTTAAAACTTGCTGCTGATGCCATAATGTTTCTTATCTCTATCCTAATAAACTGCTCCATCACTGAAAGCTATGTCCCAACCCTGTAAAAAGGTGCTACATTCTTCCTTTTCATAAAGGTGGAAAGTCAAATAAGTTCTTAGACTATAAGTCTATTTATAACTCTCAACTGTCCAGATTTTTGCTTCATATTTTTGGTCTGCTTCTCATACAATTGTGGTTTTCTGACAAGTCGCTGGCAAATCATTGAGGACTGAAATCGAAAAATAATGTCAGACATCTGAGTTTCAGACTTCATACCCTTCAGAAAATCCATGCTAATGCAAAACCTGTTATTCTATTAGCTTTCTAAGTTTGTAAGCACAATATTTAAAAAAGTGCCCCTATTTTGAGGGCTTTGACCCCACCATTGTGTGGCTTTGCCATATTTCTTGCTTTAACAGATTGAGAGGTATGATAACCATATTATCTCCACTCTTAGAAATTCTGCAGAAGTCCGTCCAGTCTCAACTCCTTAGTTTGCCACTGACAGCTGCCTCCTTTCCCCTACACAGCACAAATTCCATCCTTTTCATAGTACATATACATCTGTCCTTAGTTTTATAACATGTGTTAACTAATATCAAAACTCTGGGAACTTAGTCTTCACATTTTTCCCAGATTTATCCTACGCTTTCGACAGGGTATCCCACTAAAAAGTAGCTCGCTTAGGAATATTTCACTAACCTGGTTCTCCAGCTACTTCTCAAATAGGCAACAGGCAGTATGCTGGCAAAAATGATATCTCTTATTTACTTCCCATTACAATGCGTATCCCTCAAAGACCCATTTTAGGTCCCCCTGTTGCTCAATGTATTCATTAATTATCTCTACGTAGCTTCTAAATATGCCAGGCATACTGTACACATAAGATTTGACATACTGTTCTGCTAAAAGCATAGATAAATTAAAATAACTCACCCAAGAATCTCCACCATAGAGGCTTTCTGATAGACAATTGCTCCTTAACCATTAAAAAAATAAACTAGTCCTATTTACCCCAAAACTTTAATAACTAGTAAGTCACATTAAGTTTCTAGGAGTCGCTATTGATGAAAGTTTAAAATGTTATCATCACATAGAACAAGTAGTGAAGCCACCAACTGAAAGATAGGTGCTTTCTACTGAGCCAAATAATACCTGAAAGATAATTCCAGAAAAAAGTATTGCTCAGTCCCTTCTCACCCCTACACTACTTTATGCTGCTCTCATCTTTATTAACCTACAATCCATGCAACTCACACTTTTGAAACAGTGCTGTAATAAGGTGGCAACATTTTCTCCAAATCATCATTATAGGGCATATCATTGTCTCGCCTTAAAAAGCTACAGTGTCTAGAGTTAAGGCATTACCTTAAACTTTCCCAACTAGTCACTTCCCATATCTATTATACAGACAAGTGCCCTAGTTTTAAAAATATTCTCCAACTGTATACTGCAAGTAAAAAGCTGATACACAGACAAAATGTTATTAGCTGTTACAAAAGATAACAACTCAGACGGTGACACTTCGTATTCCTCTTTCCTGGTCAAAATTTGGAATTCCCCTCCTCTCAGTCTAAGAAACACAGTAATCACCAACTCTTTTAAGGCACAAACAATAGAATACCTCAAGGATACCTGGTTCTGAACATGCACAACTATTAGATGATAAACGTCCTATCCTTTACTTTCTCCTTTTCTCACCAAGCACAATTGCCTCAGTTTGGTCGAAAACCTCCTCCTTGTCCCCTACCGCTGCCTTAGTTTGGTCGAAAACCTCCTCCTTGTCCCCTACTGCTGCCTTAGTTTGGTCCAAAACCTCCTCCTTGTCCCCTACCGCTGCCTTAGTTTGGTCCAAAACCTCCTCCTTGTCCCCTACCGCTTCCTCTTCTTCTTTCCACCTATCCTAAAACATTCGCTCTTACCTCTTAACACTAATCCTCCATTTTCTTCCTTTTTTCTCCTCCTATCAAGTTAATGTCCAAATATGTTTCATAGCTCTTTACATGATGCTATTAATTGTTGATTTGTTGATCACTTGTATACCTCTGCTTACTATGTACTTTATGTAATTTTTTTGTCCAGTGCTTTTCTCCCTGGTAAAGTTTTATAGCTTATTACATGAGTCTATTAATTAATGATACTCTGTTTAAATGATATATATTTGTCAGTTATGAGTATACCTGCATTTACAATGTTCTTTATGTAATGTTGGGAGCTTTTCTCCCTGGGCCTCCACTGAAAAGTGGTAGCTTGCTGCCTAGTTGGACTATCCCAGTAAACAAATGTAATAAATAAACAATCCTAGACTTTTTGAATATGCATCTATTGTTGGACAACATCCCCAACTTTGCTGAGAATGATGCCATAATACAAACAAAACTGACTTTAATAATTGGCTAAGTTTTCGGTATCATTACAAAGGGGTCCAATGTTTGCCTGTCTGAAGTGAAATGGTTGATGGTCCAAATTGTTTTCAAGGTTTGGTCTGCACCCCCACCACCCTGGGGCTTTTCTATATTGGCAAAAATCTTTTTCACCTCAGTTGTGGATTTTTTAGGCAATGTCAGTCTGCTACATTTACTACTCTAAGCCAAGCCTGGATAATTTAAAAGTAATGCTGTCCAAGGTTAGAAGCTTAAACAAGAAATTGCCCTTCCTAGATGTTTTCTTGTCCCTAGAAAGTATTGACATCTGCATTAAAAAGACATGATTCTACTGCATTGATTCCAAATTCTTCCTACCAGGTTACAATGATTACCTAGTCATTCAGACCTGCCCTAAGAGTACTTTTGCTCCAACTGGCAGTATGTCCATATTCCTTTGCAAATCAGTTGTATCGAAACTTATATAAAGGACAATGACTTGGACTTTCTCCACATCTTAGTAGCCATAAATACAATATTCTACTATGTCACGGCAATCTTCAAACTATAGAATCCCTTCTATGACACCAATGTCTCATGAAGCATATCTAAACAACCTTTAGACCCTGACTATAGAACCTAACACCATTTTTGTGGATCTCCACTAACCATCTTTAACATGGAATTTTGATAAAACTGTTGATAAATACATACATCGCTTCAGTCCTCATCAGTGCAAACACACTGGACCAGTTAAGTGCTCTTCCCTACAAGTTGGGAGTGAAGTTACCTGACTTTGCTCTCTCAAACATTGTATCACCATGCTCCACATCTATATTTGCCATTGTCATTTACCAATAGGACCCAACCCAATCTGGCCATAAACCCTAGAGTCTTTAGGAATTCCTGCAAGGCAAAACTTTTGAAATTAGCTGATGACCTAATGCAATTCAAGCACCTCCTCCTCTTTTAGGATCCCATGGCCAACACCACTACATTTCCAGAGAGCTTTTATGCTCATTTTAAAGCATGTGTGGAGCCTTTAGTACTGATCTGACATAAATTCAATGCCAAATTTAGGAACAAATCCCTATGGTGGACTGATGATATAAATAAACTATACTAGATGATAAAAAGATTCCTACACTTAGAAACAAACATAAAAATATTGTGTTTTTAACTGTCCTCAGAAAAGTAAACAATGAACCCAGAAATAAATTCCAACCCACCAAGGGTAAATATGAATGGAAACAGCACCACCCTTAGCAAGGACAACCATACATCTTTCTTTAATCACAACAGGAACCATCGGAAAACTATCCAGCATTGCACTGAGATGATATTAATTATCATCCACTCAAACCCAGAGGGCACAGCAAATGTATTAATAGACAAACCGAGTTCTAAATTCTTCCCCACCACTCTTCAGTTTCCCCGCGATAATCATCTATATCACTAAGATATTACTTCTGAACATGTTTTAAAGATGCTGCCTCAGATGTTAACAAAAGTACCTGTATGGGACCTGACACATACTAAAGGCTGTTTCCTTATCAGTATGAAACACTGCTTCTCCGTCTCACTCCTGAATCTATTTGACCTCACTCTCTCTCTCTCTCTCTCTCTCTGTAATGACTTCATGTTGCAGGCATTGAGAACAGCTCTGATTGACTCCCTTCATTGCACTTACAGTCCTAAAATTAAGATATTTGCTTTTCAAATGGAAAATCTAGATACCATTTTAAGGAGTAAAGACATCAAATTGTCAACAAAGGGCCATATAGGTAAAGCTATGATTTTACCAGTAGTAAATATAGCTGAGAGAGCTGGGCTGGAAATAAGGTTATGCACAAGAAAAAAATCAATGTTTTTGAACTGTGGTGTTAGACAAAATGTTTGAGACTTCTGTGGACTGCAAGAAGATCAAATTAGTCAATATTTAATTAAATAAATCCAGACTGCTCACTGGAAGGCCTGATAGTAAAACTAATTTCAAAATACATTGGCCACATAATGCAATGAAAGGGTCTATATCATATGAGCAAATCACACAAACTGCGAACACTCATAATATCGAAATTACCGGACCTCGAACTTCCTATTGTGGGGGGCTGTGCCCCCACACACCCCCACTAAATATATATATATATTCCAACTCCAAGATCACATTACAGTGAGGAAAGGGCAAATATCCCATTCTTCACTGTACCGCAATCTCAGAAAAAACACTTCAAGGTCCGGTACATTTGATATTATGAGCGTTCGCAATTTGTGAGATTCGCCCATATGATATAGACCCCAATGAAAAGGTTTACTAGAAAAGATGCTGACGGTGGCAAAGATTAAAGACAAAAAAGGAGATGGCAGACACTAAGATGGACAGACAGCAAGTAATGAGAATGAATTTGCAGGAACTTAAAGAAGTAGTTCTTGATGGACAGCCCTACCATGCTGAAGTCTTTCAGATCAGAACAGCAATAATGTTTTAAGGGTACAGCTGTGACTAGGTATCAAATGATCGACTCAGATCTACACAGTATAACAGAGAATATTCTTCATCGATCATCTTTATCATAAATAGCAACAAACCAAGCATGTGACATATTTTATAAAATACAATAAAGCAAAACTCTGTTCATACTGGAGAACAATGCTAGTGCTAGGTTCAACTTACCAATTTCCATAGTTCTGTGAAATGTTGGAAATGTTTCAATAAATATTAAATAATAAATGAATACCTTAAGGACAATCATCATCATCAACTCACTTTTTCCCATGTACTACATGGGTTCAGAGTGTCATGTCAACTATCACCATCTTGATTCAATGCCACTCTCCCACCTTCTCCAATAGTCATGCCTGACTATAACACGTCTTCTCTCATACAGTCTGTTCATCTCTTTGCTGGATGCCCTTGTTTTCTCTTGCCTACTTCCTGTCTGTCCCAAATAATCTTCAGCAGATTATCTTCTATTTCTCTGCACATGTGCTCAAACCACCATAACTGATAGAGGCACTGGGAACGAACGTCTGGCGGCACAATGCCAGAGCACTTTTATGGGCTAGGCTTGTAAAGGCTCCAGAGCCATTAGCCTAGTACACACCTATGAACCTATAATCTGATCTCTTTGACCTTTGCTGCAATTGTAGTTACTTTTGATTCTGCTTTGATGCCATCATTTCTTCATCTGTCCTACAGTGTGCATCCTGCCACCCATCTGATCCACTTCATCTCCATCAACTCTAGCTTCAACTGTGCTGCCTTCACTTCCCAGGTGTCTGTACCATACTGTGATGCTGGCTGCACCACTGTTACGTACACCTTACTTTTCAGCCTCTCTGGCATTCTTTGTCATACACTACCCCTGACATTAAATGCCAGTTGGCTGCAGCCCCTCTGATTATAGCTTTGGCCTCCTCATTCAGAAAGCCATTTTCCTCAACCATCCCTCCAAGATACTTGAAGCTGTTAACCTGTTCCACTATTTTCCCTTCTATCTCTTTTCTCAGCTTCTTCAAATTTCCCTCATTTCATGCCATTACAACTTCAGTTTTACATTCCACTTCACTATCATTTGCTGAAGTTTTAGCTCAGAGCCTGCCTGCAATGCCACATCATCTGCATACAGCAACGTTGTTGAGCTATCCCCTCCAACCTGTTTGCTAGTGTTGTCCATCAATAGTATGAACTGCAGTGGGCTCAGAGCTGAACCCTGATGCACACCCACTTCCACCGGAAACCCCTCTGTGAGACAGAACACTGTTCATACATTGAGTAATTGGATCCTTGCACATAACCTACATTAATTCTACCAGTGTTTTTGGGACTTAGAACACCTCAGGACTGCCCAAATCTGCTTTCTTGGAGCCTTGGCATATGCTTTCTCCATGTCTGGAAATGTCCATTAGGATTATTTCCTCATTTGTAGCTTCTTCTCAACTATCTGTTCCAGTGCAAACCTCTGAATATGAATTGCTCATCTTCCATCTTACCTTCTACTGCTCTGCATACTTACTTATGAACCACCCTCTCCAGAACGTTCATGCAGTGTGATGAGAGTTTGATACCTTTGTACTGCCCACAGTAAGATGTCCACTTTGTTCTTGTGCACTGGCACTAGTATGCTTATTCTCCAGTCATCTGGAATACATCTTTCTCTCCATACTGGTATGAGTACCCTCAGGAGCCATTTCACCCCACCTCACTTAACATCTGTCTTCTGTTCCTACTTCTTCTAGGGTGGGCTCCTCCTCTTCTTCCATCACAGGCTGTGTCTGGGGTAGTTCAGCTTCTGTGGAGTTTTCGTCATTCAGAGGCTGCTGGAAGTACATCTGCCTTTAATGTCCTGTGGACTTATGAAGGGTGTCTATCTACTTCATCTTTCTGTCTTTGCCTTGCAACCTGAAGCCGGTAGAGTGCCTCTAATGCCTTGTTCTTTGCTATTTCAACTCTTCTCTTAGACTCCTTGCTAGCCAGCCAGTATTCCCTCTTAGTGTGGGCCATCTTTTCTATCTCCCACTGTTTCCTGCACTTCTCCTTTCTTTTCATGACTTCCTGGACCACCACCAGCTTTCCTTATCAACCTTATTTTTAAACCTGACTCGGTCACATATCTGTTTCTATAGTCCTCACAAATGCTGTTTTGAGGAGCTGCCATTCTTCTTCAAGTCCACCTATTTCATCTTCTTCCTGAAGTGATAAAGCAGTGAATAATTCCTTGAACTCCTGTGCTTTCTCTCTAGTCAACTTCCATGTCTTCAGCCTAGTCTCTGTTGACCTTAGAGATGTTTTTGCCCACTGCTTGCAGCTGATTGTGACAACCAGTGGGTTATGCTGTGGGATGGCTGTTTCACTTGGGATGACTTTGCAATCACTGATCACTGATCCTACTGCAGTGTCCTTTCCTCACTAGGAGGGGGTTTACCTGAGTTGCACTTTGCCCACTCTTGTACGTGATCTTGTGACTGTCTCTTATGCTGAACCATGTGCTGGCCACCATCAAGCCATTTGTCAGACAAAAGTCTGGAATGACCTTTCCTTCTTTATTCCTGTTGCCTCATCCATGTGTACCCAGGCAGTCCTCATGTCCTGTTATCTTTGTCCTGATATGTGCATTTAGGCCCCCCATTAACACCATCTCATGTTGTCTTACTTTATCTAGTAGATTGTGCAACAGCTGCCTGAATTCACCCTTTTCCTTGCTATCACAACCCTGTTGTGGAGCACAGACTGAGAATAGGAATACTGTTCTATCCTTACACTGGAGTCTGACTGCCATGAGACTGTTACTAATTCTGATGACATCCCCCACTGTCTTCTGAAGCCTCTCCCTCAGCACTATTCCCACAACATTTCTAGTCTAACCTCCTCCTGTGTAGTCGACTATGTATTCTAAGGCAAGTGAATTTGGTGCACTCCATTTCTATCTTAGCTCCTTGATACATAGGATGTCCAACCTCCTCCCAACCATCATGTTATCCACTTCTAAGCTGCATCCTTTCAGTGAACTTACATTGAGTGCAGCAATTCTTAGTTCATGTTTGGCAGGTTGATTGGTTTTACATCCAGTTTTCACTCAACAGAGCTATCCCATGTCACCCAACCTGGGCAAGTAGATACTAGCCAGCCAGTTGCTTATTGACTCAGTGCTGCTGGTGAACACCTTGTGACCAGCAGGAGCACATACACCACTTGCACAATTACCATGGGTTCTGGTGTAAATCAGAGTAGTCTGGGTCCTCAACCCACTTATCACCGGCAAATACCCCTTCCCATTTTGGTGGCATTAGTCAACATGACCAAACCACAGAGTCAAATAAATTAGAAAAAATGTAAAGATTTTCTTCCGCCATATCCCAACTCCCAGTAAATGCTTAGTTGTCTCTATTTGTTTGGTTACACCTTGTCAGGTGTATGAACTTTGTAAAGAAAAATCCAGTATCTGCCAATGCATGCCCAGTAACAATTCTGATTAGCTGTTCTGCTAAGGATTGTCTTATTCTATCGTTCAGGGACAGGACAACCATTTTACTGCTGAAAAAGAAATATCACTGACCATAAACAGCTATAGATACATTATGCCCTATTGCAGCCTTTATCAGAAATAATCAGAAATACAAGAAAATATGTACAGGCATTGTTTCTCCAATACGTACAAATTATAACTTTCCTTTGCAAACCAGCACATAGAGCAGGCACAGCCTTGAAGGGTGTCATTGATTTCTTACATGCCCAGTTAAACAATAAGGTTCTTGCTGTGAGAATCTCTTTAGACATTTCAATGGTTTTTGATAGAGCTGATCATATTACACTAATAAATATTTCATCAGCTATAGCCTGTCATTCAGTGCCTCCAGGTATTGTGTTAATTACTTAGAAAACAGGTACAAGTCAGCAAAGTGGAATAATGCAGTCTCATCTCTATTTGTTTGGATACAAGGGGTCCCTCAAATCTTAGTGTGAGGACCTCTCTTAATCACAGTCTTTATTAGTACTATTTATAAGTCACTGTGGAACTGCCAATCAAACCAGCAGAATCACTAGACAATGCAGCCATTGTCTTTGCTGACACAAATAGCAAGCAACAGCACATCTTTATCTCATTTACATTCATGGCTGTAAAATTGTATCATAATGAAGAAAAGACAAAGCCTATGCTATTTTATAGCAAGTGTCACATTGCAGATTATCTAATTACAATGCAGTTAAAACCCTTAATCTCGGGTGATGCACCACTGCTTTTAATGTGACAGCCATATGGCAGCTTTCCAAAAACTGTAATGTCAGGATGGCTAGAACTAATGGCTGGTGAACCCATCACTATCAAGCAAGGATGAAGTAATAGCAAGAAAGAGCAAACAAATCTATTTCAATAATAAATTTACTAAATACAACCTGGCTCCAGGATCATAAAGGGAATATGCACAGATGTCCCAGGTATGGGCTTCCAACATCTGCATCCAAACTAGACTGCACACAGGCAAATTACTGAGTCTAAACAACCCCAGCCCCTTTCCCTGCTTTCTCTCTGAATCAACGTATTCTAGAGCCCTTTTAGCCAAGGGCACTGCCATTGACACAAATTACTTTTACAACCACATAATTCTCAGGGAAGGCTGGCAGAATTCTCCAATTCCACACACCTTTCTTCATGGCATGGTAGGACAGCCACCACCTTGTAATAGCTGGAGACTTCCAGTTAACTACTGCTCTTAACTGATCCATACATAAAATTGTATGCATAAATCTGTTTCACTGGGAATAGACCTAAGCAGTCTAATGTGAGTCATGAGTAACATTGCCTGTTAACCAACAGAGTAAGTAATAATCAATATCTTTTCAAATAAACAGTACAAAAATATAATATATACATAAAATAAATAATGGATGCCAGACAAAAATGGTTAAATGTTAATACACAAACTTTACTTACATGGTAAAGAAAATAGCACAAATACAGATTAAACTATGTGTAGGTTGGCGTGTGTACACACACACACATACACACACACTTAAAATAAAAGGCAATAAAAACAGACAGGATTCATACAGAAAAATAAGCTGCAGGCACCTAAGTTTCCTGGCTACTGTTTACTACAGAAATAACATCCCTGTTATAAGTTAGATACATTAATAACTAGTACCCACAGAAGAGTCCACCAGAAATATGACAGCACAACATCTTTCTTAGCATAGCACATAGTTATATATAATGTTTTCTCCATTCCCAAATATTCATCATATGACATCATCTTACTTTTGTGGGTCTTTAGAAAAACAAGTAGAACAGTTTTATTACCCTTTATAGCAAAGTTTCTCACAAAAAAAAAAAAATAAACACATCAGTCCTGCCACAACAGAATTTGCTTATGCATATCCAGGTGCCTTGGCTACACCATGGCTTAGTTATATGTAAACCATTAGGCCTATCAGAGGTTACAGCAATTGCATCTCAAAAAAAGACATTTCCTAGTTTTTAATTTTTTTTTATATTTACAAGAGAAGATAAGTCTGGAGATCCAACACACGTCAAAAGACATTCCCTGTTATTTTATATTCAAAAAGACAAAAGTCACATAGGCCTAAGTCATGAGAATATACTGATTGCAGATATACAAAGAGAAAAGAAAGAAAAATACATTTATTTATTGACATTTTTATTACTGGGAAATTCTGACTGGGTAGAAGCCCATTTTCACTGGTGGCCTGGGGAGAAAAGCTCCAAAAACATTGCATTTTTACTATGTTTCCTTTAGCCTGGCATTAGTTCTGGTGTCATAATTCTCTCCCATTAATAACTTCAAGCAAGTCTTTCTGGAATTATCCCCTCAGGCAATGAAGACAGAGATAAGTTTGTAGCCTTTTGGTACACTACCCCATACTTTTCTAGACAGACTGTCTGCATTACTGTTAACACAAACACATCATCCATATTGCGAATAGTCATGTTGTAGTACTGAAAGGCTAAACTTCAAAGGAACTTTCCATTCTGCCCACTTGCATATGTAGATATTTTAAAAGATTGTAGTCTGTAACCACAGTGAGCTGTTATGCAAGTAAGGTTGTAACTTTTGCAAAGCAAAGACTATATCCAGATATTCCTGTATGGCTGCAAAACACTCCTCCCTGGGTTGAAGTCTGCAGATCAAGTACACAACTGGATATTATTCTCCCTTTGAGGAAACCTGGCTAAGCAAAGCACAGACCCCATAGTTAGGATCATCTATCTGTATAATGAATTATTGACTATAAGCAAAAGAGTGCTCTACTAATAGCCTCCTTAAGTTTTTGAAATACCTGCTCACAGGCTGGTGTCCAGACAACCTTATGTAATCTATTTATCCTTGTGTGGCCCATAAGGGGAGAAGATATTGTACTGTACTGGGGAACAAATTTCCTAAAGTACGCTACTGTCCCTAAGAATTTCCTTACCTGATTCTTGGTAGTAGACTGGGCCATGCCAAAATAGCCTGGACCTTTACAGGGTTAGGCCTAATTCTTCTACCACCCACTCTGTGACCAAGATAAGATATGTCTGCCATTCCTTCATGACACTTGTTAGCCTTAATAGGCAGTGCTGCCCTTTGTAGCCTGCCCAGCACTTCCCTGACTTATTGTACATGCTCTTCCCAGGACCAGCTATAGAAGGTAAAGTCCTTCCAATAAGCAAGGGCATAATTTCCTGCTCCTGCTAGGGTGCAATATAACAGCCACTATTAAGTTGACAGAGTATTCTTCATAACAAAGGGCATATTTGTATAAACTCAATGAATCCAAATAGGGTCACAAATGCTGACCTCTGTCTGGCTACAGGTGTCAAGTACCTGCCAGTAACTCCTCATCAGTTCAGTGATAGTGATATGGTTAGCCTCATCCAGCTACTCTTAGGCTTCATCTGTCTCGGGCATGGAGTAAGCATGTAACTTTGACTGTTCCATTTTCTATAATCCACACAGAAATGGGTGGTGACAGATTTCTTTGGCATCTGCATTATGGATAATGCCAAGGGACTCTCAAACTCCTGGATTACTTCCATTTTCAACATGTCCTTCAGTTTCCCTTTTAGTGTCTGTCTAACTCTTTCAGACATCTGTAAGAAGCTTGTTTGATGGTCACTGGGGTCCTTTGTCTATGTGGTATTCCACCAGGTGGGTACACCTTGACCTACCAGTAAACATATTCCAAGTTCCAGCAACATTGCCTAGATTTTCTAAACTTGGCTAGGGTTAGTTGTGGGAAAAGGATCATTCCATCCACCAAGATGTCAGACCAAGCCTCACTGATGAGGGCTTCCTCGAAATACCCCATCCCAAGCAGCTCCTCCTGAAACTCACTGCATATACTAAGTACCAGATCCTCTCTGTTATGATAGAGCTTTGGTATGTTAACATGGCTTCTGCCTCCTGTGTGGCAAATGTAAGTAGATGACATCTCTCATTTTTTTTCATAGTGGTGAAAGGGCTCTCCTTACCTGCTTGCAACTTGTTAAGTATCATAGGAATATGAACAATGCCCTATTCTCCGACGGAATACTTTGTGGCTATCCTGACATAACCAGACATTCTGATGTTGCCTGTGTCAGTAGGCAATCATATATTTCCATGAGTTCCTGAAGCCTAGTCCTGACATTTAGGACATACTCCACAACTGACTCCTTGTGGGAATCATTTACTCTCCCACTTGTCATTAATTAAATCCTAGGGCCCCCTTACCCATGACTATACAGTAGCATAAAGGGTGATAGCCTATGGATTTCTGAGACACCTCCATGTATGTAAACAGATGGGGCAGATACTTACCCCACTCACTCTTTGAACTGTCCTGTAAATACTATAAACAAGATCTTCAGTGTAGTTTCAAACCTCTCCACCAGATAATTTGTCTGTAGATGGTAGACAGTAATATTTAGGTGCTTTACACCACAGTACTTCCACAAACATGCCAGCAGGTCTGACAAAGGCATCATTTCCATCCTATAGTATTTCCCTAGGGAAACTTACTTTGCTAAAAATGTCCAGCAAGGCATTTGCTACCTTCTTTGCTTCAATGCAAGGCAGAACCACTTCCTCTGGGTACACTGTAGCACACTATACTACTACCAAGATATATTTGTTACATGTGGAACTTGGGCTCAGAAGTCTCACAATATCCACAGCTAACCTCTGAAGGGTTTCCTCAATAACAGGCAAAAGCATCAGAACAGCCATGCCTTTGTCTCCCACCTTTCCACCTTCTGGCACTGCTCATATGTCTGTAGTGCCTTACCATGTCCTTTGTGATTGCTGGCCAATAGAAATTCTGCATACATCATCTTTTAGTATGCATTATGCCTATATGGCCTGCAAAAGGAATATCATGGGCTATGGCCAGATGTGCCAGTTGGTAGGCCCTGGGTACTACTAAATGCTGTAATACTTCTCCCTGTAGCATTTTTTTAGGTTCTCATTCCCCGTACAAAAAATGGCTTTGTCTCAGTATATGGACTCCCTCAGCCCTTGAGTATTTGGAGCCTCATCTGGCTACCTCCCTCTGAAAGATGTGACTGCCTTAGTGCTTCCTTGGTCTAGTCCCTCATATTCTGCCTGAGTACTAGCATTTACCTCTGTCCTAGAAGTATCACTTTTCAATAGTTAGATTCATGTACCTAGCTAACAAATAAGAGCATCATTGTATTCTCAGCTCAAACAATTGGCTACCTGTTACAGCTACTTTATTGTCCAATAACTCATCTACAAAATAATAAATAATCTCGACTATCCACCACTCTTCAAGCAGCTTGCAGTTTAGAAACCAATCCTATACTGTTAGAAATTATACCATTCAGTTATACAGGCTTGCATGCACACTTAGTATGTATGAAACAGCTTTCTTCAAAACAGTGCCAGCTGTTTGAAACAATCCCCAAATAACATAACTGATATAGACCAGCTACTGACTTTTCAGAAACCACCCAGGAAGCATCTGTTCAAAGAAAGTAAATGCAGGTGGTACAGATACATGAGCTAACACAATGGTACTCTAGTTCTTAGATTCCACTATACTGTTGGTTGCATTCCAAAATGTACAAGTTTAGACATATCACCCTAGGACAAGAGTGATGCAAATGTAATCTCTCTGCTTTTTTTTTTTGGGGGGGGGGGTTGTTTTTTGTATAACATTCCCAAGCTGATTCCTAATCCATTACAATGAAGTAACATCTTACAGTGCTGTGAGCTGTGCAAATACTTATATACAATTCTGTATTGACAATGAAGTTTAAATATTCTACATTGTATATTTAAACATACTATATGCATTTTTGTAAATGCTCTAATCCTGTTTGTTTTACTTATTTCTTGTTAACTGTCACTCCAGTGCTACATTTTATGCATGCAGCCTTTGTCAAATGCCTTAATGACAACATTTTTGTTGGATAACTAAGTGCATTTCTTACTTTTTATTGTCTTTGCCGTTGTGGCCTGGCTCACAGCCAAAAAGTCTAACTGGATCAGTTCACTTATCTGGTTAACAAATATAAATAAAAATAAAATAAATCACCTTCCAAGGGAAATGCAGTGCATTTTAACTGTTCTAGCTAAAGTCCTGGTTGGCCGCTAGTGACCAGCTCCCCCTCTGAAGTAGCCACATTACTAGCCTCAGATGGAAATGGGGGTTCCATCTGGATGTTCCACTACTGCCTTCCCCACATAATTGCCTCTATGCCTTACTGCATGTAAAAAAACAGTACCTTGTGGACATGATGTTACATTCCTGGCTGCATTGAAAGCATGCACACAAGTGGATACATTGTTAAAGTCTTTCTGTATTAGTACATCAGCAAGAATGTCCTCAAAAACAGCCACCTTTTTGCTAACCTGTCCCCCTTAACAGTCCAGATAGACTCTATGTTAAAGTGTCTGAAAAGGTTTACACCTAACTCCCTAACTGAAGTTGAATTCCCAGGAAGGTAGTGTTCCTGACCACTACAGCTTTGACTGTGGTTATGCCTGAGGCTGTGATCCTTTTGGCAATGATCTCCTTCCTTTTTACCAGGATAAGATACAGACTTCTGTAACAGGTAATTGTTACCTCAAAACAACCCTCCATTTTCTCTCTCCCCCCATCCACCTTAGTGGACACCAAGACTGTGCATGCTCCATTTAGTCACATCTGAAACATCTAACCCCAAAATGTGATCCTGTGCCAAAACCTGTGGCTTCCCTTTTCCCGCTCAAGTGGTTTACGCTGCTTCTAGGGATTCCCCTATACCAATATGTAATGCTGGGTCCTCCTTGCTATGTAGTGTCAACCTGCTAGCTAGGTAAAGGTTCCCTTTCCTCTCCATCTCTTCAGCTGTGTTACATTCGTAGTCAACCAACCAATGTTTCATGTCCTCAGGCATAGTACTAAGGACTTGTTCCTTGACCAAAAGCCCTGCAAACATTTCAGACATAGTGACCTTACATCCACTCACTCATCTGTGAAAATAAATTTTGAGTTCTGCAAAATATTCAGTCAGAATTTTATCTGCCTTTGTTCTATGCTCTCTAAACTTTTTTTGCAATACATTTTTGGTCTCAGTTTAAAACATACAAGCAAACATTCTATAACTTTAACATAGTTTAAACAATCAAGATTACTGAGTTTAGAAACTGTGTGTATCACTTTACCCATGAGCAAAGGAGAAAAACCTCCACCACTGCCCTAGGCCAGCTTGATTCTGATTATACACCATTTCAAACACCAGTATATCATAATCACTCCCTCTTTATGCTGTTGTAAAAAAATGTTTTATACTGACTTCCAAGATGGCTGCAATTGAGTAACAGCTTAATTCTAGCTCTCCCAGCATGAAAGACAGTGTACTTATATTCCTGGGTAAATTTCAGTAACTGGCTAGTAAGTGTACTGCCTGGATGGAAGAAAAAAAGAAATACAGAAGACCTGAAAGAAAATCATCTACAAAAGGTGAGGAAATAACACTGACTGGGAAGAGTACTCCAGCTGTTCAGCAAAAAGCAGTGCAAGCTCCAGACATGAATTCCAGTAACCTAGAGGAAAGTATAACACAACTGCACACAGACTTGAGTAAAACAAACAAAACAGCGATGAAGTATATCAACTTAACTATCAAAAGTCTGGAAAAATTGAAGAAGCTTTAAACAGATATTCATATGAGGTGATAAAACTGCAAAAATCAGAGGGTGAAATGAAGAAAAGCCAGGCTGAATCTGAGACTTCTCAAGAAGAGATGTTTCAGAAAACAACAGAGTTAGAGGACAGAGCACTTAGGGAGAACCTGATATTTTCTGCTGTACCTGAGAAGCTGGAAAGAACAGATTGTATTAATTTTATGAAAGTAAAAAAAATAAGCAACTGGACTGGTATTCCACAACAGCAGTTCTATGCTCTAAACCTTGCTATGAGAAAGCAATCTAGACCAGAAGGAGATGATTCTGATAAAACTGTGGCAGAAGGACAAAGTACTAAAAGTGGGAGACAGTAGAGTTTGTGGAGAATGACTACTCATTGTACACCAGTAGGAGTAAATTTATTCCATTATTCAGGGAATGTCGAGAACCAGGCATGAGATTCAAACTGCTGAAACCATCTTCAAAATATTTTTCTCTGGAGGAACAAAATAATTTTTGATGAAGTACATGCTAAGAAAGAAATACAAAAGCTTGTCCAACAAAAACTGAGCTATGAAACAGAAGATTCTGCTTCTTGTTCTTCTGGTAATAAAGACCACAGAGGGAATGTGCCAGTGAAACCTTTTCCACTGTTTCAATGGAAAATGCTTGAAAGAGAGAAAAAGCACAAGAGTTGACTAGAGGAATCAGGAGTATGTTGGAAATGAAGCAGAGACAGGGTTTGGGAGATGGAGATGAACAGGAATAGAACAAGAAAATCTGGAAATATTGGACTTTTTTGGACTTTGTTAAACTTGTAGGGGACTCAAAAGCATATGCCCTACTTCATGCCATTAATGTTTGGAAAAATACTCAGGAAAGGGGAAGAGGAGGGAGAAAGTTAACTAAGTAAAATATTGTTTTCTTAATGGTACTATTTAAATAGTGCATGATTTTCTTTGCATATTATAAAGTAATGTTTTTTTTCAGTTATTTTTAAGAGTAATGGAGATACTGATGTAAATAGGTGCTCCTGTTTTTTTTTCCTTTTTTATTTCTCCCTTCACTTTTTTTCATTGCTTGGTTTTAAGAAATGTAGGCACTGCAATGTAAACAAATCTGGTTAAAAGAGCATGACAAAAGAAAAATGATTGTGCTTTTTCTCATTCTTGCATAGGGGAATGACTGGGTTAAGGCCATTAGCTTAATCTAGTAACAAGATTTAAGAGAAAGCAAGTAAATGAAAAATAATATTTATTTATTCAAGTTAATTGATTGTATTCATAAATGTCAGTTTCTTAGTTTTTAGTAACTTCGTGGATCTCTAATATTGTAACTGATATTAGTAATGTTAACATTTTTATATTTTTGTTGTATTTTTTTTTTATAAAACTGTTACTCTCTTTCATCCTATGTTGCTATTAGAACATTGCATCTGTGGAGCTTTTCTCCCCAGGCCTCTGCTACAAATAGGCCAGCAATGGCCCACGCAGACTATCCTGGTAAACAAATGGAAATAAACAAATAAATAAATAAATAAATAAAATAGTAACAAGATTTAAGAGAAAGCAGATAAATGAAAAAGAATATTGAGTATTATAAGGTTTTATGACTGGTGCTCATGTTTCTAGCAGACAAGCTGATAAAGAGAAATACCTTGGAGAAAATGTTTTCTGAAAGCATTCAGGTGTTTCCCAGCTGAGAGAGATATAAAGATAAAACAAAACCAGAAAACACTTAATATAACCACAGCCCATACCCATGCATTTTTGCATGGATAACCTTTCTTTTATATTAGCTCAAGTCGGTGTATGCGGATGTCAGTTTGGAATATTTGTTCCTATATGTAGGTTGGGTGGGTGGCTTAATGGTTAAGGTGTTTGCCTTACAAACACAAGGTGCAGGGTTTGAGTCTCACAAGGGATAATTGGCTAGGCTTAAAATGGCCGGCAAGGGCGGTTAGCTTAGTACTAACCTATGAACCTATTTGGAGGGTAAAACTTCAGTATTTGAAAGTGTACATAGTTTTGTGTGTTATCATTAAGTTAATAGGTTTTATTGGGTATAGGGGGTGTGTGTGTGTGCATTTTTGTTTGAGGGTTTTCAATAAAACAAAAAGTTCTGTAAGATGTGACATAGGCGCAAATGGAGATGACAAGAAACAACTATATAAAAAAACAACCTGCTAAACCGTGTATGCACATAAAAAGAAAGCTGTTACATATAACTTGTGCTATGGAACTTGCATTAAATACTGAGTTCTCTAGCTGGTGTACTTAGGTAGGGATTTCTAATCTCACTGCATAGAGCTGGGGGTGCATATGGGTGTGTGTGTGTGTGTGTGTGTGTGTGTGTGTGTGTGTGTGTGTGTGTGTGTGTGTGTGTGTGTGTGTGTGTGTGCGTGTATGTGTGTGTGTTCAGAATAGTGTAACTGTGTTTCCTACAGTTAGCATTACAGTCCCATAGAGTACAAATATTTCCTCTGCACAAAAGTGAGCCATCTACTGACCCTGGAAACTACTGATCCATAAGTCTTACTAGTCTTACATGCAAAGCCATGGAAAGAATTATCAGGGAAATGATCAATAATGATATAGTAAACCTTCAGATACTAAACTCAACCCAGTATGGTTACATCAAGTGTAAGTCATGCCTATTCAACTTGGTAGACTTCTTTGAGAAGTTCACCAAAGCAATGAATGAGGGAAAATGGTTCACACTGCCTACCTTGACCTGGCCAAGGGATTTGACACAATATGCCTCATAGGCTTTGTTGACAAACTCAATAGGTTAGGTACAAACCCATATGTCAGATGGTAGATACCCAACTGGCTCACAGACAAGACCCAGGAAGTTAGAATTGGGGAGTCCACCTCTAGAAGGAAGCCAGCCACAAGTGGAGTCCTTCAGGGATCAGCCTTTGGACTGCTCCTTTTTTGCATTTACTTCTCTGAAGTCAAAGCCAATGCCAATGATCTCTGTCTGACTAAATATGCAGATGATTGCAAATTAGGAACTGTCACTGAATCCCACACCAACACAAATGTTTTCCAGAACAGGCTTACACAAACAGCTTGTGTCAGAGCCTTGAGCTAAAACTAAATGCCAAGAAATGCATAACAGTAAACTTTGGGAAGTCATACACCCCTGGAAACTATCATATTGACAACACACCCCTTAGAGGTGACCCAGTAGTCAGGGACTTAGGGACACATACAGACATAATATATATTATGTAATATATTCTTTGACCATCATGTGTCTACAGTAGTGAGGAAATCATTCTATGTTGCGCAGCTTATAAATAAAGGTATGACATCTAGATCCAAGGAAGTCATTGTTTCCTGTATTCAGCATTCATCAGACCTTTCATTGAGTACAATACCCCTTTTGATATATACCTAACCAGTACTATCCAAAAAATGGAATATCCACAGAGGTTCCTAACTAAAAGAATACAGGGCATAAGTAAAATGTCCTATGCAGAACTTCTCAAGGCCCTATCCCTATATTCTGTCTCCTACAGGCTGTTGAGGGGAGATCTATGCCTGACATAAAGGGCATAGTCAGACCCCACTCTGATGGACCTCCTGCATATCTGCAAAACAAACTCCAGAATGACCAATTCAAAAGACTTAAACCTTGCTTGTGATACACATAGGACCTGCTAGAGAGACAAGTATGCATCCCAGAGACTGCCCCGTCTGTGGAACAGGCTCCCCATTCATGTTAAACAGAGTTTCTCCCTAACCCAATTCAAGTGTAACTTGGACAACTGGATAGGGAGCAGGACATTCATCCTTGGCTTGGGACAAATGGATGGGGAACAGGAAATTCATCCTTGGCTTGGCACCCATGCCTCTAATGAAAAAAGGCAAGCTGTAAATGGTTCATCTCCCAGGCCCCTGCTTGTAAATGTTTCATCTCCCAAGCCTCTGCTTACACTTATCAAGGGTACCAGAACTTGTCTCAGATTTGGGATGCATGGCTAGGCTTAAAAAGGCCCTTGTGGTCATTAGCCTAGTAAACACCTATGAACTATAAAAGGTGGGAAAAATTATTTCTGAAGAATGTGCTGCTTTTTGTGATGTAATCAAACATTAATGGTCTCACAGAGAAATACAAAAAAGAAAGAGCAGTGAACTACATTAAAAATGTAGAGTGCAAATAGCTATGCTACAGGAGACACACTTGGAAAGAACCAAACATATGAATTTAATTAAGAAAGATTTTCAGGATGGGTATTCAGTGGAATACCTGGGGCAAAGGAAGAAAGGACTACTTATATTAATTGCAAGAGGAGCGCCAATAATAATAGAAGAGGATATAAAAGATAATAATGGCAGATTTGTAGTACTAAGGGGCTACTGGCAAGGAAGGAAGATTACACTGGCATGTATTTATATTCCACCTAAAACTACTATAATGGAGCTTAAGAGAATTCTGGGAGAAATAATCATCTTTCAACAAGGAATATTACTTATAGGTGGGGACTGGAATTTGATTTGCAATAGTGAAGATGTGTCTGGAGGGGCAAAGGAAGGGAAAAATATAACAAATAGGTGCCAAAAAAGGAAATATGACAAAGGAGGGTAGCTTTTTAAAGAAATTTATGAAAATATTTGGCATGGAAGATGTGAATTTAGTAACAGACATTCTAAGTGAATCTACATATTATTCTCCAAGATACAAAAAGTGAGCTAGACTAGACAGAATTTACATTTCACAGGAATATGTGCATTTAATTGAAGGTCTTGATATGCACCCAATAATTATTTTGGATCAGGCACAAATAATAACTAAAATAAAACCAAAGGGTAGTGAAATAAAAGTGAGACACTGGCACTTTCCCACCTGTCTGTTGAAAAGAGAGGTCATTAAAGAATGGGTACTGGAAATTATTCAGGAGCTATTAGAGAAGATAGAAATTTCTTCTGAAAATATAGTTAGGGAGTGGGATAAAACCGAAGTGGAGTTTAAAAATAGGGTGGAAATAAAAGACAGATATGGTTAAGAAGTAACAAGAATTATTTAGAGGGACTGACAAATGTTAAAGTATTCCAAAATAGGCGAACTCTCACAGAAAAAAAGAAGAACAACTGCAGAATGCTAACAGAAAATAAGGGATTACCTCAATAATATGCATGAGTTTAGAAAGATTGCTGTTAAGCAACTGTTTTTTTATAACATCTCCAGAGCACAAAAACTTTTAGCACAACAACTCAGGCAACAGAAAATAGAAAGTGTGTGCTGTCACCAAGCTTAGGGGGCCTATAACAAGGAAGATAACAAAGGATTGTGTATTAGTATTAGAACTATTTTGGAAATTCTATGAAAGTCTGTATAAAGCAGACAAATATGTGTGCTGTCACCAAGCTTAGGGAGCCTATAACAAGGAAGATAACAAAGGATTGTGTATTAGTATTAGAACTATTTTGGAAATTCTATGAAAGTCTGTATAAAGCAGACAAATATGGAAATCAAGAAAAGGTACAGATGGAAATGTTTATGGAAGAATTAAATATGCCAAGGTTTGAAGCAGAGGAGGCTCAATTACTAACAGATTAGGAGGAGATGAGATAAAAATGGTGATGTATAACCAATCTACATGAAAGTCCATAGGAATAGATGGCATTCCTGTGAAAGTTTGGAAGTTAGGAGGGGAAAACTGATACAGATCTGGAAAGTTTTGTTTAACAGTATTTTAAGACGAGGAGAAATACCCACATCTTGGAGGAAAGTGGTGGTAGCTGTAATACCTAAAGAGGGTAAAGATCCATCAGATCTAGCTTCATGCAGGCCCATTTCAATACTAAAGCATGATTATAAAGTGTTTGTGTCTATAATGGCTAAATGAATGGCAAACGTGATGC
Organism: Protopterus annectens; assembly: GCF_019279795.1. NCBI lineage: Eukaryota > Metazoa > Chordata > Ceratodontiformes > Protopteridae > Protopterus > Protopterus annectens. Next base: position 282,971,532 of record NC_056742.1, on the reverse strand, counting down.
CAAAATTGATATAATGACTCAATGTGGGTTTGTAGAAGGGAGGCAAACATTTGACAAGTTTAGCAGAACACTGATTAGCCAGAGGGAAGCAGTGTGTAAGAAAATACCACTGTTGTTGGTGGGTCTTGATGCAGAGAAAGCATTCAACAGAGTAAGCTTGGATTTTATGAGTAGGGCATTTGCATTCCCTGATATAATACAGTTAATTAGGAGGATATATGAGGAATTGGGGGCAAAAATTAAAGTAGGACATTTCCTTTCTGATAAATTATTTGCTGCAAAAATTCTCTTCCCTGATCTAGACAAATACACACCCATCCTGTCTGAACATGTGTGCCCAAAACAAGGCTTGGATGCTCTACACATTTCCATTTTTTTAAAACTGGACATTTTTTCCATGTAGGTATTTACCCAAAAACTCTTTTCATTCACAGTGAGCTGATTATCCTTTCTATAGGTGATTTGTGAACAACACGTCCTAACACCAGTACAAGCTATATACTGTCTAAGAGGGCTGTCACTTCCCTACTAACAGTCAGAGAATCCTTGCGGGTGACATCATTTGTACCAACATGAATAAAAACAGAGCCAAGCTTCCTTACATTAAAGTGTTCCAAGGCTTCTCTCACATCTATTTTCGCTCCTGGCAAGCATACCACTATTTGATGTTCATTATCATCTCTACAAATATATGTATCAGTTCCTCTAATAATTGAATCTCCAATTACAAGAATATCTTTGCTGGCCAGCTCTGAAGAATCTTCAGCTTGTAATATAGCAATATCTGCTCTATCAACTGTTACAAAGGATAGATTTTCATCACTATTAGTCTTATAAATCCTACTGTTTTCATCATGTATTAAATTCTCATCCAGCTGGTATTGTAAATCCACAGCTTGAGTCATGTAGTCAACATCTATTTTTCACCTCTTTTTTTCTTACAGTAATGTTCTTCAATCCTTCCACGTTCAATTTTGATTTCTTCCTTTTCAACTGTTCCTTGCCTCTTTTTTCTACCTTCACCATTGGAAAGATGATGCCTTTTCCCGTAGACTGAAGGTTTTCTGATAGAAAAATATCATTTCCTGTAACCTGTGTGTTAGATAACAAAGCAGTGTCCTTTTTACTACGTATTCCCTTTCCTTTACAGTCATTATCAGTTTCTTTTTCTTCCTTGTTATTTGTTGTGAACTTCTTCCTTTTTTTCTTTTTTGTTTCCTTCTAAACATACTGGATCCTCAGATTGCTGAATACTTGCATCCAGAATTCCAGAGTTGTCAGGGGCATCATCTTGTTTCATAGGCCATACCATGCATTATCTAGATTGCCATCTGGGCCTAGCAGAGTGAAACAGGTTAGGCATACATGCCTTTAAACCCACTGGCTAGTTAGCCATGTGTGCCTAGCATCCAGACACATTTGCCTAACCACCAGCCATTTAGCAACCTGCGCCCAGGGTCTTCCAGCCAAAAGCCACCTGCATATGGCATTATTTAACTTCATTGTGCAGTAGGGTGGCAGTTGACAGGAGACATCACCCTACCTCAATTTGGCAATCAGAAAGCATTTGAAAGTCCGTATGCAACCAGCACCTCCCAGCTGTTAGCAATCTGTACCCAAAACCTACCAGCTAGTAGCCTCCTATCCTCAGCTGCTACCATTTGATAGTCAGATGTGCTTGTCATTTGCCATTTGATAGCCACTTGCACATTCCAGCTCAAAGGCTCCTATGCCCACCACATCAGCTGAAAGCCATCTGCACTTGGCATTATCTTTCCAATATCTACTTGCACCAGGTGCAATCTAATTCTTGGGATTAGTATTGTGGCATCAAACTGGGTCGGCAGACCTACCTTGGTCATCCAGTCATAAGCAGAAATCAAAATGCATTGTGAATGCAGCAGCTTACCGCCTCTATACTGGCACCAGCCACCTAATGTCCATCTCCACACATGACTAAGATAGGGTGTATGTAGCACAGGTAAGGCATGGAGAATAAACACCACCTGCATGTTAGGCACTTGATTCTAGAACACAGCAGTGAATTGCCATCTGCAATGACCATGGCATGATTCTATTACTCAGTAGCCTGGCATTTAACAATTCTAGGAGATCACCTCTGCATCAGTCAGATTAATCAATAGTTGTGGTACAGCAGAAAAGCCATCTGTGACAATCACCCCAGCAAATAGCCTGGCACTCACTAGCTGGTAAAATAAGAAAAATGAACAATAGATAAGTTTAAATAATTTAATAGAACAAAGCTTTTGGGTTTCCCCTTCTTCAGTGTATGAACAAGGGATACAAAATCAACTTTTTATATATTAAAGACACGACACAACCCACCAATCAAAATACTAAAATAAATAACCAATTAAGAATCAATTAATGCAACGTCACTTGTTTTTTCTGTAAAATAGGCTTTAAACTAACTGCCCCATTCAAACCTGGTAAACTATCTGCATTCAACTCTAAAATCCATACAAGTTCAGCATTTTCTAGGCTATTATTCATATTAACCCCTCTTATATTCTAAAGCAGGCTTTTAATTACCCTGAATCTAAAATTATGTTTAATCCCTTTTTCATACACATGTTTAGCCAGAGCGTTTGCCTCTAAATTCCTTTTAATGGCAGACTTATGTTCTATAATATGTTCCTTTAACATCCAGGAACAATACTGAGTACAGTGTGCAAGTAGCCAGATAAACTATATGTGTTGTAGTACAATTAGCATAAGTGGTAAATCTATAACATTTCTGAGTAGTGGGGTGTATGTAGGATCCATATCAATGTCCTTACAACAACTACATCCATGACAAGGAAAGGTACCTCTCCTTGTACTAGTTTGCCCACTACTTGCCTTTAATTCATTATTACAGAGTCTAGATTTTAAGTTTCTTTCATTCCTATAAGTGAATCTAGGATGGTCATACAGGATGTTTCTTAGTTCAGGCATAGTTAAAAGTACATTCCAGTATTTTCTAATAATATTTTTTATGTCTTGTGTTCTATTATAAATCAAAATATATCTTAACTTATTCTCAATATCAGTATGTCTGGAAGTGTTACTCATCCCATTTTCATACTCAAGGTAGTTGAAATAGGGGGCTGTGTTCCCATCTCTCTCCCTTGGAACTCCTTCCATCACTTGATGTACCATCCCCAGTGGGTAGCCCCTACTTACAAATTCAGAGGCCAACTCATTAATTTGTTGTCTATTATAATCTTCTTCAGTGTTTAACTGACTTATTCTAAAGAACTGGCTTTTTACTATGCCCGTAAATATATGCGCAGCATGCATGCTAGTCCTATGTGTATATCTATTTGCATGTACTGATTTTTTTATATACACTAGTTTTTATGCCATCATCCTTTATCTATAAGGCAATATCAAAATAATTAATCAACTGTGTTGAATATGTCATTTCAAAATTTAAAAATTGTTTAGTGTTATTTAAACATTCTACAAAATCCTTCAAACCTCTCTCATCGCCATTCCACAACAACCACAACAAAAAGCAGTCATCAACAAATCGTTTGCAGAATAGCACATTTGAGTTGATAAAACCATCATTACTGTAAATATATTTATTTTCCCACTGATTGAGTACTAAATTACATAGGTATTGGCCATGGGAGTACCCATGGCCACCCCTGATGTCTGTAAGCATGGTGCCCCATCAAATAGAAAGATATTAGTAGTTAAAATAATGTCTATAATAGAACAAAGAGTCTATTTCATTATGTAATAAATTGGTTTCTAGATTCAGAAATTCTCGTATCGCTTCCACCCCATACTGGTTAGTTATTACAGTGAAAAGAGATTTAATGTCAAATACATACAAATAGGAAATAAGTATTCTTATTATTAAACCAGAATGAAAATCAGGATGCAGTGGGGTAGGCAATGGCAGCTACTCTCACCACCCGATAACCACCTGTTCCCATCAGCATTTCAGCATGGTGGTTGATATAACTGGCAGACAACACCACTGCCTCACTGTGATGAGAGGTGGCACATATTAGAATAGCCACTTATGCCTGGCAACATCTAATTTGGAGGTTAACAGAACACCATTTGACAAGATCAGGATTTTCCACCTCTGCTTCTATGTGATGACAGGGTCCACCAGCTCATGGCCTACTCTTCCTAGCACCATAAATTCAGAAATCAGTAGAAAGGTATTTACCTAGCTGGCTGACACCACCATCACTTCACTGTGGTGACAATTTAGATACACTGGAATACCCACTTGCATACTATGCACATCTGAGAGGTTGATGCATACAGCAGCTGTCAGCTGATATCCACCTATGTCTGCCAGCACCTATTATATGTGGTCTGCAATGCAGCATATGATCAGACACTTCCTCCACATGCATGTACAGTGGAATACCCACCTGTTCCTAGCACAATCTAACTCGGAGGGCCAGTAGAACAGCATTTGCCATGAGCAGGAATCAGCTTCTGCTATCATGCGATGGCAATCAGGGTGAATTGGACAACCCTTCCTTTGCATGGCTTCCAGCACCTGATAACCACCTGCAGCCAAAACCTGCAAACATAATATCAACTCTGCTTGGTCCCATCAGCCCAAAACCACCTGCACCAAGCTCATAAACCAGTAGCCCAGTCGGCTCATCCCACTAATTTTGATAGTAGTAACATTGCACTAACCCGGGAAACTCTTCTGCTACATTCCTGGGAAGACACTGTGCATTGCAATGGTCACCTCATTAAAGCATTCACCAATCTTCAGTGCCACCACAGTTTTGGGGGCCATCAGGACAACACTGAGCCTCCCTGCATTGATAATTAGGATGTTAGTATAGTCACCTAGGTATATACCTGGCAGGTCATCACAACCTACATCCAGTAACCACCGTCCAGCAGCTACATGACACTGACATCTGCATACTAAGTGCCTCCTATACCCAGCACCTGTCAGCCAGCTCCATCTGGCACCCCCAGCTGGTTAGACAACTACACGACACCTGTCAGTTGATTAGCCACTTTAACAAGATAGCCATCTGGTTGGCACGAACTCCCAGAATGTACAAAATTGAGTTAGACACCACAACAGTCCACATACAAGCTGGTTTACCTGCTCACTATTTGGTCACCTGTGCCTAGCACCTGGTAGTCAGGTAACCACTTTTGCCTGGCACCTGCCAGCCATCCAGTCCCTTGCATGCAGATTATGCCAGCCAGTAAGCACATGCATGTGGTAACATATAACCAGTATCCAAAAGTGCAGCATTTGACATGGCAGATATGAACTCTGCCTCTTACTGATAGATGTATGTAAAGTCTCTTGCACTCTAACACCTTATCCATCAGCCACCTGTACAAACACACTTGCCAGTCAATAGCCTGCTGTCCCCAGCTCCTGTCATTTTTTTTCAGCCAACAGCATATACCAGCTCAAAGACCTATGCCCAGCCACATCAGCTGAAAGCCACAGGCACCTGCAATGAGCCAAATAGCTAACACTGTCTAGCATCATCTAATTTTGTTAACCAGTAGAATGGCATCTGAAAAGGTCAAGAGACATTACCTTTGCCACCTTATGATAACAGGTGGGCTACACAAACAAACACCTCTGCCTTGTATGTATCAGCAGATATCCAACTGTATGGTGCATTCAGTACTTAACCACCTGAGGATGGTACTAGCCAGCTGAAGGCTATTTCCAGTAATGTCTAACTATGAAGGCATATAACACAGCATCTGGCATTAATGGAAACATCTCAATCATCTTCTAAAGCTCAAAGGGCACTGGTACAGGTACTTTGTCCCACCTGCAATGAGCAACATCTGAGTGGGTGGACAGTTCCCAGGTATTTATATTTAATATGCACTGGAAACCATCCATCACTTTGATAACAGAAGTGCGGTACACTAGAATAGGCATCTGTGCCCAACATCCACACACAAATACCTTTGCCTGGCACTCTCTAGCTAGCAGACACTTGCAGTATAACTGCTTGCAGAAAGCATCCAGTGTCAGTAGCATGGATTGTTGTGTCAGGAGATACCCTCATCTCCCAGTCATGAAAATCAGGGTGCACTATGTTAGCCATGTATACAACAGAACAGCAGCAAATATGATTAGTACCACAAAGGAGCACTATGTTAACCCTCTGAAACTACTGCCATCTTAATTTAATCTGCACTGTGGGATTTTAGGTGGTTAGGAGATACCACCAATGCCTCACTGGGGTGAAAAGTTCAGTGCATTTAAATAGGCACTTCTAATTTGGGAGACTCATAGGAAGCCACCTGATATGCAATATATACTCCACCTCTGCCCCTCTACTGAGTGCACTGGCATAGCAGCTTGTGTGTGGGTGCTACCAGCTGATGTACAATCATGCCCATCACCTAATTCAAAGCTCAGTAGTACAGCATTAGAAATTATCTGGCAAAACAGCCTCTGCTTCCCTGTAATATCTCAGATGCACTGTAATAGCAGCCTACACCCTGCACATCAGCAAATATTCACCTATCCAGGAAGTGCCAGCAGCACAGTTCCAACATCAGATGTCTCCTCTACAAACCAAGTGCAATGGAATAACCACCTGTTCCCAGCACCATCTAATTTGGTGTGTTAGAAGAATAGAATTTGCCACGGGCAAAAATCCAATTCCACCTTCTAGTGGTGAGAATGCATTTAAATACCCACCACTTGCAGCTAATACCTTTTGGAATTTTTTTCAATTTACCTGTCCTCTGCCACCCAAAAGCCATCTGCAACAAGTAAATATGATCCAAGCAACTGAGCCCATCATACTATAATTTTGTTTGCAGCACCATAGCATTGGCTTTGTCAGGAGAGGCACTTTCTGTGAAGACATTCAGGTGCAGTGAAATATTAACCTGTGCTATGTACCTCCCAGTCAATAATCTCCTATGCCAGCACAACTAGCCCAGAGCAAAGCACTTGACATAATAGACACCTCTGCCTCTCTGATTAACTGGATGAATTGTTAGTTATCTATGCTCACACATGACAGAAGATCACAGGCTGCTCCAAGCATTCACCAAACAATAGTCACATGACACTGTCAGGCTCCTACTAGTAATTATCTCTTGCATCCAGCATCTGCCAACTGGCATCCATCTGTTTCAAAGGGCTGATAACAGAATCCAACAAACAGATTTCAGTTCTCCATCCATGTGATGGCTATCAGGTGCACTGGAATATCCACCTACATCCACATTGCATAACTCAGAGTGTCAGTTTAACAGACTTTGCTGCAAGCAGAAATTCACTTCAACCTTCTAGTCATGGCAAACTGGGTGCACTTCCATACTCATTTCTGCCTTTCTTACACCTGTTGATAATATACTGACATGCACTGGCAACAGGAGTTGCCAATTGTTCCTAGACCCTGCCGTTGAAAATCATCCTACACCAACCTCCTGTCAGCCAGTAGCAAAATGGGTCCAACATTTTCATTCAGGCAGTAGTAGCACTGCAACTGGCATAGTCAGATGACTATACCACATTCCAGTGAAGACCATCAGGGTGCATTACACTAGCCACCTGTGTCAGTTACACTTGCCAGCCAATAACCCCCATGGCAACACAATTTAGAGGGGCAGCAGCACAACATTTGACACAGGGTAGATGCCACCTATGCCTCCCTGGGAGAAAGATCTGGTTACATTGGCATTGTTACCTGTTGTCCACACCTACCAGGACACTGTAACCTGCACCCACTACCCACATAACACTAGCATCTGCATGCTAAGGGCCAACTGTATCTGGCAGTCATCAGCCTGTTAACCATATTCAACCAGCATCCTCAGATTGTTAGCCAACTGTACAAGTAAATAGTCACTAAAGCAGAGCACCCAACCCAGGAAGAAACCAAAATATGCATGCACTAGCTTGTTACGCAGGTTATCTAAGCTAGTTAGACATCTGCTAATATTTATCATGAATCCATTCATATTCTATCCAACTCAGGTTGGGGTGGCCTTATACTTTGTTTACCTTATGTGGCATAATTTAAATGAGCCTTTATTCTATAAACATTATACTAAATTTCTTTAAGCCACTTTGCTGACAACCTCCAAGTACCTTTTGTGAATTACACACTGGAAGCATGTTTTTTTGTCAATGATTTTACAAATGACAACAACTGCAGTCAGTGTCCACCCCCCAAACTGATCACACATGTTTTTTAAAGTTTATATATTTTATTCAGTTGTCAGGCAAGCACATCTGCACACTTTCTTTTATATTACATGGCCAGGATATTACACCTTAGCTTCTTGTGATGAGGGTTATGGTACAGTAGAGCAGCCATCTGTGTCCAATAACTACCATGGTAAGGTAGCCCAGTCAATTAAATCAGGGGTCACACAGCACAGTACTTGGCATAAGATACCATCTCTGCTTCTGTAGTCACACTTGGGTACAAAGGGGTTATCTTGTATGTGCTATGTGGAAGTGGCTTTTCCAGTACACTAAACACTTGCTGGACAATATCTACTTATGCCCATCACCATCACAGCAGACAACACCTCTGGCAATATACACTAACAACTGGATGCAGAACACATATCTGTAGCCAACACCTGCTAATTTGTAGGGTCAACAGCTAATATGACATTGGTATCACAGGAAGCTAGAAACTGATTAATCAGGGTGAACTTGAATACCTACCTGTGCAAAACATTTGCCAGAGGCACATCCAACTGCACCAAGCTCAATCAGCCAGCCACCACCTAAGCCCATTGCCATGTACTTTTGTTAACAGTAGCATGGTACAGAGGAGAACACAATCTTGCTGTGATGCTAGTCAATGTGCACTGGAAAAACATGACTCCACCAGCCAACCAACAGGCATCTATGCACAGCACCTACAAGCTGCCAGACACCTGTGCTAGTGCCATCTAATTTTAAGGTGCTAAGGCTCAACCAGTTTACCCATCTGAAGCCTGCATCTCTTACTATTTTATTCCCCTGTAAAATGCACCCATAGCCAGTTAACCAACTGCACGCAGATCCACCTAGTAAGCTTGTCAGGTGTAAGCTATCATCTACCTGGGTCCAGTATGTGCAAGATGTTTAGCCACCCCTGCTAGGAATCCACTTGGGCTTAGAAGTGCAAGTCAATAGTAACCTGCACCTTGGCACCTTTCTGATAAGCCACTTTAACCTAGCACCTGACAACTATTTAGCCTCCAGTCAATAACCACCTGCATTCAGCACTAAACGTGGCCTGTATTGTAATATTTATTTATTATTCATTTTATTTTTATTTTACATTTGTTAACTGGGATGGTCCGACTGGACGAGGTCCATTTTCAGAGGTGGCCCAGGGAGAAAAGCTCCACTTAAATCAAAGCAACACATAATAAATATACAGAGTGTAGAAAAAAAAATTGTTATACAAGTAGTATTTAGTGAGAAATGAAAACAGTACAAACAATTCAAATCAGCAATATTTACATATGTACGTTCTGTTTTTAGTGAGAAACAGACAGAGATTACAAGTTCATGTTCGTCAAGGGATACTATTTGGAAGAACCATGCTTACTGGGGTATGTACAATGAGTGAAAAAGAGAAAGTTTGGAGGTAACAGCTTTTAGGACTATGTGACACATGGATAGAGCCAAGAACTTATAAGATTGGCCTTAAGGGAGCTTTTGAATTGTGTGGTATTTGATACAGAAGTCACGGATGTATGGAGATTATTCCAAGTTTTTGCTATAATGTGTGAAAATAGAGCTTTTCCGGCTGTGCTGTTAGCTGAGGTAATAGAGAGATATGATTTTTTGGCAGAGCGGAGTGAACAATTTGGAGTGTAGTTAGTAATTGCCTTAGAGTGGGAGTTTTGTTGGGTTGTTTTAGGTTGTTGTATATGACAAGTTGGTGATAGACTAGTAGCTGTGGGAGCTCAAGCCACTGAAATTGCCTAAGAGGTATGCAGTGATAGGTTCTGAATGAGGAATTATTAGCAAACTTGGCAGTTTTGTTATAACAGGACTCAGGTTTGTCTAGGTCAGATTTCCTAACATAAGTGAGAATTGGGGCTCCATACATTAGTGTGGAAAGAAGGTGGGTTTGAGCTAGGGTGACCTTAGCTTGATCTGATAGAAAGTTCTTTTGTCTGTATAGGGAACTCATTTTTTTGTGTACCTTTTTATAGTTTGAGAGATATGGATGTCAAAGTGGAGGTTATCTATTTCGACGTCAAGGAGCTTGGTGTGGAGAGAGGGTGAGATGACAGTACCATTATTGGAGAGGCTAGAGAAGGAGAGTGGAGAGGTTTTTGATTTGTTTGGGGTGAATAGAAGTAGTTTTGTTAGGATTTAAGATGAGGTGAATATTAGTGATCCACCTTTCTACTGATTCAAAAGATTCCTGGGCGAGGTGCTGTAGGGAGGTAAGAGATGGGGCTGAGCAGATTAGGGTGGAATCATCTGCATACTGTATGAGTGAGGCCTGCAGGGTAGGGATATGTAGGTTATTGGTGAAGATAGAAAAGAGTAGTGGGCCCAATATGGAGCCTTGGGGTACACCAGTGGTAGTTGGGAGTATAGGTGATAAATCTCCTTGCCACTGGACAGCTTGTTGTCGTTCTGATAGGTAATTTTTAAACCAAGCAATAGTGTTGGGGTTAAAGGCTAAAGAGGTAGTGAGAAACCAAGTCAAATGCTTTGGAGAGGTCAAGGAATATAGTGGATACAAATCTGTTGTTATTTCTATGTTGGTTAACCAGGTTTGTGAAGGAGAGAAGGGCAGTGGTTGTGCTGTTTCCTAAGGGCAGAAGCCATGTTGTGTAGGGGAGAGGAGAGTGTTTGAGTTTAGGAAATGCATGACTTGAGAGTGTATGCATTTCTCTAGTATCTTTGATAAAGGATTCACAATGGTAATGGGGTGCTAGTTTGAGAAATCATAAGAGTTTCCACCTTTATGAAGGGGAATAATGTAGGAGATTTTCCAAAGTTGAGGGATATAGGATTCCTGTATAGAGCGGTTGATAAGGATCGAGACTGGGTAGGCTATAGATTCAGCAGCCATTTTTAGGAAATGTGCTGGTAAGCCATCCGTGCAAGAGTAGTGGGTTTACGTTTTAAGAGATGTTTCTTTATTGTAGAGGTTAGGACAGGTGAGAAAGTAGAGAGAGATGAGTTGTTAGGAGCTGTTGGCATGGATGAGTAGCTATTTTTGGATAGCCGAGTAGATAGAGATTTTAATGGATTCAGTAAAGTGTTGGTTGAATTTGGAGGCTATATCACTATCTGTGTAATATTTGACAGATGGAAGACCTTTGCTGACAATTAGGGTGCACTGGAATTCTCAACTGCACCCAGCACTTATCTAGTAGCCACCTGTGCCCAACCCCTGTCAATCAATTCCTCTTCCACCTGTCTTCTACCAGCCAGCCTCCTGTGCACAGCTCTTGCTAGCAGATAACTACCTCTGCCTCACATCCACTTGACATTCACCATGTGTTTGGCCACCTGTACCACACAATGGCATGAGTTCCAGTAGCATGGCAGTTGCATGTTGGAGCCATCATCTCTCATCACCCTGTCATGAGATCTGGGTAAACTGGTTGAGCCACTAGCAAGTGCCACCTACCATCTAAACAGCTAACTGTGCCTAGTACTCTTACTTGGGAACTAGTAGCAAAGCATTTAACATGCAGAATGCTACCCCCATGTGATAACTGCTATGCACTGGAACCATCTGGGCCTGTAGCCACCAACTAATAGTTACCTGTGTTTGGCACCATCTAATTTGGGGGCTACTGCATGACAATTGACATTATGATATACCATCACCACGTGAGTAGAAGTAATCAGAGTTCACTGATACAGTCACTGTCTGCACTACTAACCTACAGCCATCTAACATAGTGCCCAGTGGCATAGCATTTGACAAAGTCAGGAACTCTACATCAGATTCCCACTCCTAAATGGCAGCACTAGAAGAACTACCTGCACCTAGCACCATCAACTTTGGGGACCAGCAGCATAGTATTTGCCCTTAAAAGTAGACACCACCTCTGCTTCCCAGTAAGAGCAATCAGGATGCACTGTAATCATCTGAACTTAGAACCTGCTAGCCAATAGTCACAGCTTCTTCCATCTACTGCCTATGTGTGCTAGCACCCAAAGATGGTTTACCATGTGTTAAGTACCCACCTTGAATTTGCCACCTGAGCCCAGCATGCATCAGCAGGTTAACCACATACACCTTTGCCTTCACCTGCTTGTTAAATCAATTGCTATCTTCTAGATAGTTGGCCACTTCCACCCTATAACCAGCAGGTGTGGCCACCTGCCTGTCAATGTGCCTAGTAGCATGGTATTTGTCATTGTTGGGAAATGCTTCTGCTTCCCTTTGAGGAAAATCAAAGGACATTAAACAGCCCTAGTCAGCAAATACCTTCCCATCAGTGGTTAACTGGGCCCACCTATTTTTGGACCAATAAGCATCTTATATGGTCAGCACACACACTGTCTGCTGCTCTGCGATGACCACTGGATGCATTAGAGCAGCCAGCAGTTCCTGGAACCACCTATCTAACTTGGGCATCAATAGAATAGCTTAACAGATGACAATATGTAATCCACTTTCCCCTCCAACTATCAGGACATACTGAAATGTCTTCTGTACCTGGTGCCTGACACCCAACAGCCACATGTTTCCCTCATTTAGTGACCAGGCCAGTAGCATGATACTGCCAAAGTTGAGAGAAGCCACCCCATCTCCCTCTGATAGTAATCAGGGTAGTATAAGGTTTGAAAATGCACTTGCAACAAGTAGTACTTGCATGCTCAAAAGAATGATTTCAAATTTAAGTGGAAAGGAATGCTTGCAAACAAGAAATTAACTAGGTTGGTTAAACCACCAAAGTTATCCAAGGATAAATTCACTGCAAAAATGGTACTAGTTATCCAGGGCTGAGCAAGATCAAGCTGTAATGGGACTATCACATCATTTTCAAATGGTGGAGGCCTGCATTAAGAAAAGCATGAGGGTAAGGGAGGACTAAGGCCATAGTTAAAAAAAAAAAATCCTGCCTCTTCAATAAAAAGTTAATACCATGGTAGCTTCATTGGATACCCACCCCTTAAATATACTAACCAGGAACAGAGTAGTTTTGGCTCAACATTAGAGGTAATCAGAGTTCTTAGGGAAAGATTACAGCATTTGGAAAGATTAAATGAGAACCATATCAGTACAGCAGAAAACTGGAATCTGGCCTTTGAAGCCAATTCCAAGTGGAAATGCTTAACAGCTTCCATAACAAGATGGCAGACATCACTGGGAACATTCAACTGTGACATCATAGATTACCTGGAGAAAGATTTGATAAAGCTTTTTGCCACTAAAGTACAGAAAGAGACTATTGCACTACATACTTGTGCTCATTTGAGGGTGCAGCTGAGACTGTGACCCTCTGCACCCAATTAAGCTTTAACCATGAATTCAGACATGTTTAACTGCAAGTTTTTTTTTTCCTTCTGTCATTTTTGTTTACTCTCCAGGCATTACCTATTTTACTTTTTCAGTAAAACTGCCTACTTTGAAAGAAGCCACGTGTCTACTAACCCAAAACATGGTAGCTTCAGATCACTCAGTAAGATCTTCTGCTTCTTTGGAGGATTTGTAAACAAATACCTCCTTAATGGTTGTGGGAAAGACCAAGTGCTCTTTCCACATAAAACAGTTTGGAAGTAATTTAAATTTAATTTTCTGTCAGAGTTAACTATATATTGTGTGGGAGCATAAAACTCATTCCCCCCAGTATAGCCATAATTATTAAAAACCTTAAATGAGTTCTCTCATACTAACGTAGTGTTTCAGTATTTAAAGGTATATGCCCTTTAAGCAATGATACATATACACTACAATGAAAAATAGTTAATATTCTGAAATTTATACCAATTCTAAGAGCAACTTTCCAGTGTTTGCTGCTAGTAGATAGTTGCAATTACTTGTACTGGTGGAAGATGATGAGCCCTATGTTTGCTTGTTTAAATGCTTAAAACTTGAAAAGTAATCCAGTTATGACTTCATGAAACTGTGTATTAATTTAACAGATACCAGCCAGCTCCTAGCCACTGATGTAGCTTAAACTGAAATTTGGTTTAGAACTAAACAGCTGCAGCCTAGAAACATAAATGGTCTTACCAAACTACACAACATCTGTGATGTCCATCTGCTACACCATTTGTTTCACTTTGTGAAAGTTTCAGTAAATTTTGGGCTGACTGTTGAATTCTTGCCAGCTTTTGCTCTGTCATAAGTTAGATCACAGTTCTTGTAGAATGGGCAAAAATGACAATAGGATTGTGCAGTATTTGTACACTACTATGGCTCTTACATATGGGGAGAGGGCTGAAGGTGGTAGTTTTACTATACAATCCTCAGGAGTACATTTACTTTATAACAAAAAAAAAATTCTACTTCAGAGAGAAGGAACAATGAGTAACAGCTTTTGCACTAACATTTCCATAAATCCTCTTAAGGAGAACAACCAAAATCATACAGAGCATTATATTCATAAAATAGCAGTGAGTATTCTAAGAACCAAACCAGTATGAGAATAGAGAAGAGAGATTTTGCCATTAGGGTTGACTGTGGTCAGGGATACAAATAATAGGCAAGAGTGGCTGGAATTTATTGGAGAAAAATTGGCAAAGGAACCAATGTATTGGGAACAAATAACTAGAAAGGGAAAAAGTAATAGAATGGGAAGAGGCCAAAAATGTATTTGGACTGCAGGTTAGAGATTGCCTTCCCTATCAAGGATTGATATCAGAGTACAGGCAAAGAAATAGGGCATTCCTAAATGAAAGAGCAGCGCTGGTAGAGTTTTTAATAGAATGTAGAACAGAAGCTGCCATTAAAAAATGAATAATTGGTAAAGCATATAAAATACTGCATGATAATTACAAGACTCAGAGGAGCTTAGAAAGGATTGGGAAGAGAGATTGGATAAGCAAATTACAGAGAGACAATGAGGATATATATATATATCCCAAATATGCAACAAAGTCTAGAAGATTTAGGATCTTTGCCTGGAAATGTTTACATAGATATTTTTATACCCAAGTAGACACCAAAGTATTTTTCCTCAGGTGGATAACAAGTGCTGGAGGTGTGATGGGCATGAAAGAGGTAGCAAGGAACATATTTTTGGAGCTGTGATGAGCTAGCAGACTTTTGGAATTCCCTGCGGGCTGTTCTGTCGGACATGCTGGGTGGGTGGACTGGACTGACTGGGGAGATGATTTATCTTGAGTTATGCTACAGAATCTGAATTGCCTAGACATAGTAAAGCCTTTCTGAGTCTAATTATGGTGGCTGCCAAAAAAGCAATTACTAGAAAATGGAAATCAAAGTCTAGACCAACTTTACTAGAGGTAGTGAATATAGTAACTGAGATAAAACAACTGAATTGGGATCTTTAAAAAACGGAAGGAGCAAACTACATAGAAAAAAGTGGGAATTGTGGGAAAAGTATATGCAGAGCAGGAATGAGGTTTAAGTGGCAGAATTTGAATGAGCTATATAATGTTTAACTGCCAATGACTAGAATGTTTATAGGTGATTAGCAATGTCTACAACTACAGTTATTTCAATGGTGTCTGTGACGTAAACTGTTTACAACTAAAGTGATTTCATTTTGTATGTTTTTCATTTATATCAATGCAAGATTTCCTTTGTCACATGGGGAAATTTAATAAAGATGTTGGAAAAAAAAAACATTTCCATAAATCTTCAGAAACTGTGTATGTAATTTAGAAGTTTTTGCTCATTTTATGGCCTTTTTGCACTTGATTGCATTGGTGAATCTGCAATTTTTACAGCATGCATTTTAAAGCTGTTTTCACATTCAGCATTTAACTTTAGACTGTCCTTTGTTTATATGAATGTGAAAAGTTTATATGAATTGGATTACATCTTTAATAAAAAAGGGGGGGGTGTCAAAATGGCTGGGTTTTGTGACAAATTTCTTGCACAGAGGTTATGCTTATATATAGCGATAATCCATGCAAACAGAATAGTTATACGTGCAAGTATTCAGGAATGCAAACTTAATCTTTTAAGCATACTTGCACAGCACAAGATAACAGAAATAAAGAAACCCCAGCAAGTTTACTTGGAGCAAGCAAAGATTTTGCCAGGAGAACAACCTGAGTCTTTCAATGGGAGCTAGCTTGATACCCAAGCAGTGATTTTTACCCTAGAGAAAAAAAAATCTGCCAAGTCAAAAGGGAGCATATCTATGTGAACATTCTGATACTCTGACTTCACAAACTGAATAATAAATGGAGGATGAACTTTTAAAGCAGTAGTTACCATGTAAATTTATTACCTACTGAAGAACCAGTGCATTTGATGCACTTTTGGAATAAAGCCTTCAAAAACTGAACCTGTAAATTTCGTTTTGGATCTTTTGAATATAAAGTGTTTGTAGACTGATCAGCCACTTGCCCTCACTATCCTTTAGCCAGTATTGAATGCCATTTTCTAACTTTGGGGGGCAGTAGAACTTGATTTGTTATGGTCAGGGCAGAATAAATCCATCAAGTGTATTGGCTTACCTGGGCTGGGCATCTACCACCCGATAGCTACCTAGACCTAGCACCATCAAATTTTGGGCTAGTTGTGTGACACCTTGCATGGGAGACACTCTCTCAGCCTTCCTATAAAGATCAAGGTAAACTGGAATTGCCACCTTCAGCTGGCACATGACATCAGAAACTCATCAGGCAACCAGTCAGTAGTCACTTCTACGTGGACTGGCTCCTTGAACTCACTTCCATCCTGTTCTTAAGGGTCAATACCATTTCATTTGATATAGGACAGACCACTTCTGCCTCCCTTTGAAGAGTGCATTGGTATATCCTTGTTGCTAGGCACGTGACAGTCACTATTCACCTTCAACCAACACCACCTAATTAGGGGGCCAATAGCACAGACTGGGATGTATAACCTGTGAAGGTAAGTTGGACAGCAACTGCCATATGATAAGTTGCACCAGACAGCTACCAATGCTATCTGGTGCCAATGTTGCATTGTACAATATACATTTGGTAAGGGTAATATCAAAGTATTTGACATGGGCAGGAGACAACATAGTCTGTTTGTGATGGTAGTTATGTTGTATTGGAACAACCAACTGCACCCATTTCCCTTTCATTCAAAGTGGCATGAGGTTCAAGTGTTAATATCTGGTCACAGAAGTTTAGGAACAGCATTATAATGCTGCTATAAATGTCTTATGACCAGCTCTGTAGAAACTAATATATAGATTTGACGAGCCATAGCATATTACTAGTTCAGTAGCTGTTAGTGCACTTGTATAGTTCTTTTCTTTTACAGGGCTTTTGGTTCTATAATACTGCATTTGTATAGTGCTTTCCTTTTGGGAAGCCACGGTGGTGCAGCAGTTAGCGTTGCTGCCTCATAAGCAAGAGGTTCTCCAGTTCGATCCTCATCTGGGGTGCCTTCTGTGCGGAGTCTGTATGTCCTCCCTGTGGTCGCATGGATTTCCTCCAGGTGCTCAGGTTTCCTCCCACATCCCAAAGACATACTATAGGTGGATTGGACACACTAAATTGGCCCTAGGCGTGCACCTTCTGTGGAAGGTTGGGCGCTGGGCTGGCAACTCGACACCGTA
Source organism: Protopterus annectens (assembly GCF_019279795.1). Taxonomy (NCBI): domain Eukaryota; kingdom Metazoa; phylum Chordata; order Ceratodontiformes; family Protopteridae; genus Protopterus; species Protopterus annectens. The sequence continues at coordinate 282,953,862 of NC_056742.1, read as the reverse complement.
AAACTCCACTGCCAATCATGAGCAGACAGTGGTCTGCTGTGGTGACCCCTAACCAGGAAAAGCCAAAAGAAGTATAGTGCTTTCCTTTTACAGGGCTTTTTATTCTAAAACCGCATTAACATAAATACTAGACAGAATACAAATGTAATCTTTCTCCAGGATTAAGAGCCCATTTTTCACAACAGTTCCATACACAATTCACAAAAAAAACCTCCCAGCAGCTCATCTTTTTCTATTCATGAGGATTTTTGTAATGTACCCATAAGAGACAGTAGAAAACCAATGACTATTTAAAACTTAACTCCTTCTTTCTCTATTTGCTCCTTTGCCAAGGGGAATTCCCTCTGCCTCTGGACAAGTAATTTCAACAATTTGCTTTGTCTTACAATACAACCACAAAATTGTGCAGATGTCATGTAACAATATCATGTATAAAAACAAAGCTTAATAGAATCATCCCCATGTTCCCATACTCTTCCAACATGGGGTCACATGAACTGTCAACACCACTGTTGTGCACTGTCCCACCTGTGACAGTCATTTGTCTACTGCAAGTTCTCTCATGTAATGCATATAAGTTTTTGGACTTTTCTTGCCTTGTCTCCCAAATCCTCTAACTCTTGTTCTGCTGTTCTGCAAATGTGCCCCAAACACCATAATTTGCTCTTGGATATTCTCTGTATCTGGGGCTACTTTGGTTTATGATACAAAGTGATTTGTCTGTGACAGTTTGCATTCCACTCCCAGTCTTAGGCACTTCCATCTCCAACACGTGTAACTTAAAATGCCTAGCGTTCTGTACCATACAGAAGTATTGGTCACACCACTGTTACACCTTACTTTCTAGCTTCTGTGTTATTCTTGTTATTCTACCTCACCTATGCCAGTTTAATTCCCTGATATTCTAGCTTTGGGTTCAGATTTCTCTTCTCAACCACCCACCCCCAAGATCACTGAAGCCAATAAACCTAGCCTGTTGCACTACTTCCCCCTTCAGATTTTTAGCCACTTCTGATCCCTCATTTGTTGCCATGGCAACTCTTGCCTGTATTTTATTGCATTCCATTCTTCTATCATTTGCTGAAGGTCCTGTTCAGAGTCTGCTTGTAATGCCACATCTAGATACAGCAGCTTTGTTTGCTCCACCGCCTATGACTCATTTGCCAGCAGTCCAACACCACTATACACAGAAGTGAGCTCAAAGCTGAATCCTGATACACCCACTCCCACTGGGACCTCCAAGAGTCTAAATACCATTCATACTGGTCTCATTGTGGCCTTCTACATAACTTGCACTACTTCTACCAATATATCTGAAATCTGGAACCATCACGGGACTCACTAAAACAGCTTTTATTGAATGCTATATACTTGCTACACTGACAATGGCCAGTTGGACTATTCAATCTTTCTCCATGGTCAGACTACAACATTATATTCAGATCAGGCTATAGCACAACTGACCTAAACTGCTGAATGGGATAGTTTCCCTGTTAAGTTTGTCACTGTAAAATTTGTGCGCTGCATAATTACTTCTCTAATCTTACCTCCACCTTGCTTAAATGCAACATTTCAGTATCCACTTCCTGGATAAATCTTGTAGATCATAAATGCTTGCCAGTATTAGGTACTACTAAAAAGCAATGGAGACTAGTGAACAATAAAGTCCTTTTGCCAACAGTGTGTTATAGTACAATTTTGTTAGAAGTAGCTTTACCCATGTTAATGCTGGAGCTCTGTAACTACAAAAGTTCAAATACCAACTTCTGTCATAAAATAATTTAAGTGAAAACCCTCTATTACAATAAGGATATAACTATGATGCCTTTTGAAGAAACTTAATTAAAAATGTAACAATGAAACTGCAATGAGTGTTAGAGAAACTAGTATGACACGAGTTACTTAAAGTACTGAAAATGTAGTTTCATTGATGTTAAATTAGGTCTTCCCTCAATTTAGAGGAATTTTAGAATAGTGTTTTTCACACATTACCACAGTGGAGTTTATTTTCTTGTCACATATATCAAATACATAACGAGCATGCATTTATGGTCCATTCATCTATCAATACATGTCAATTTTTATTCCTCAGGGAGGGGTACTGTTCCATCTGTTTTTTATAAATCTTATTACATGGCATAAAAATAGGATGGAATGAGTTGTGACCAATCATGTGCCAATTTTAAAATGGCCTCAGTTTTAGCACTAGTACATAAGTCATCCTGTAAAACATGGTGTTAAGTTGGCAAGGTTATCCGATGTGCAATGTTAGAATACCAAACCAGTCCCCTGACCTAATCTGCTCTTTCACCTGATCTAAATTGCACAAAGCCTTAATTGTTCCAATTTAAAAGCAGTTTGCCACAGCCTTCTCAACACTTCTGCACACAAGTAATTTATTTTGACCATTCACGTCACATGTTCATATGTTTCTGCCAGCTGAAGTCTTCTTTCCACCCCTTTGTGGACTAGGTAAGGCATGTATCTCAGGGTTTACTGATGCACATTTGACACCTTAAGCTTGTGAAATACAACCTCTAATTATCAGAACATTATTCTCAGTGCAAGCTGTAGTGTTTGGAAGAAAAGCTCCAGCAAAAACCTTGAAGCAAGGAGGCTGGCAGTCCACAAAGCCACAAGTACAACAACTCTATTCTGCCAGTACCAGTTGGTTGCCTGGAGCTCAAAACTGACACCAAGTGGAAACCATGTGGTCAAATAGCCAAATCAGGGAAAGTGCTGGCATCTACAATTTTACTGACAAGTTGCTCTGATTTGGAAGGTAGAACTGAACACTGGTGCTATATCTGGATTGCTGTGCCTCACTGAACACTACATAGATTTACTAACCAATAAATATCAAAGTTTATATACATGTACTTTCACCAAGATACCACATCGTACGAGGCACAAAAAAATGAAAAAACTTCCCAAAGTCAGGTAGGTTGTTGAAATGAACCCATAGCAGCACACAAGTACTTTTGTTTCTGAAAGACTACATCTCCAACACCTGCAATGATTGCATGGAATCATGTTTAAATATAGACTGGTTTAGCTACTTAACTTTTAAAAAAGCTTTCATTAATCATGCAAACCTGCAAAGTTAGAGGCATCTTGCTTGAAATGACAACTATACCCCTTCCAGTCTAAGATTTTCCACATTAATCTTCATGATGTAATTTATAATAGTTTTCTCTTATGGCATATTTCTGGATGTTTGCATGAGTTTTTGATCAACAGCATGAATTTGTGAGCTGGAGAATTTATAGTTTTTCCTTTAGAAAATACTGAGCATTGAGAAGAGGACAATTTACATATTTAGATTTACAGCTAAAAGCACCAGGTTATTTTTTAAACAGCTTTATTGAAAACATGAACAGATATTTTGAAAAAAATTGAATAAGTTATTTTTTTTTAAGTACAATATTTAAAAAAGAAAACAATAATACAACTATAATAGCACAGTAAACTATGTACAATGATGTTCACTATATATCGAATAACAGGATCAATTAATTTTAGTTTGGCAAAAGAAAAATGAAAACAGAGAATAAAAGATTAAAGAAAAAGGTAAGATTACTGCATTAATCATTAATCCAGTTCTTTAATAATTCATGTAAATTTTCCCATTTGTAATATAATTTTGTATTCCTTGTAGATTTAGATTTGATAGTTAACATTTCTAACTTAGAAATCTAAGAGAAGACCTTTAAACTCTTTAAATGAGGGAACTGATGAGGAATTCCAATTTCTTGTTAATTATTTTCCTGGCAATGGATAGTATAGACCAAAGCAAAGAATATTTGTTTTTGTTTATACAGTCTGGGGCAGTTGTATTGAATAATCCAAGTGACTTTGTAAGCATAAAATTGTCTGTAAAAATTGCCTTTAAAAAAAGTGTTAACTTCTTCCCAAAATTTCTTTAATACATAAAATATATGATTCCAATCAGCATTTGTTACTGCATTACATCTCCAGCAAACAACATCTTGTTTAGTTATCTTACTCATTTTCTGAGGTGTGATGAAAGATTTATGTAAAAATCTCCATGTGAAGATTTTCCATTTAATGGAGGAAGTGGTTCTGCTGGCTAACTGAAGGAAATTAGCTGTCTTTTTCTGAGGGAATAAAAATATTGATTACTGAAAATGAATTCCAATAGTTATCTGAATATACATCTAGATCTTGTTTAATTGCTTTATAAATATATGATATAATACTTGACCAGTTAAAAAATAGTATAAGTGTATAAAATCAAATATCGAATAAGTTTGGGTATTGAATTTTTAGCATTTGAGGGGATTAAAATTAGCTTATTTAGGATATATTTTCTAAACTCTTGCAAATCTGACCAAAGTAGAGAGCTAAGGTTATATTCATCTATAAGAGCATTAATAGATTTTGCCTCATTTTCATTTAACATTTGATGCCAAAACATCAATTGTTTGTTTAAATAACAAAATTTTAGAATAATCTGCAGATAGAATAATACCTTGTGTATAGGCAATAGGGAATATGAGGAATATCCAATTTTCAAAGATTCTAAACCTAAATAAATAGTTCTTAATGCCCTTAGAATTAAAATTATACAAGTAGATTTAAGCATTTGAATGGAATAATTGGAAAAATACTCTCAAATTCCATATACATGAATTTATTAACTGTGGTAATGTTATTTTCATTTTTGGTATTTTGGGATAAATTTAACAATTTCCATCTATAAGATAAACAATTGTTTTAATAACTGCTGAAATTGAATAAAGTTCTAGATTTGGTAAAGATATACCTCCATTTTCCCAGCTATACATATGATAGGGCAATGCAATTCTAGGCTTTATCGGATGCCATAAAAACGTTCTTAATCAGTGTGTTAATTTTTTTAATAAAAGAGTCAGTAGGGGGAATAGAGATAGATTGTATTATGTATAAAATCTTTGGAACCAAGATCTTCTTTATAATGGAAAGTTTTTCATCCATTGTAAATAAAATCTTGTGCCAGTTAATTAGTGTCTCTATGATAGTTATACTTTTACTATAATTTAGGTGTAAGATATCTAATAATGGTTGCTATAATTATACCTAAATATGTTACTTGTTGGGACTGAGGTATACATTTTTATATTGGTCTTGTATATTATAACTTTTGGAACCAATTAGAGGAATCTGAGTTTTAGAAAAATTAAAATTAAGACCAGAACGTTTTTGAAATATATCCATATTTTAAACAAGTCTTGTAAGGTAGGGTTAGTACCACCAAGAGTGATTAATACATCATCAGCAAACATTTGGATTGTTGATGTTTTATTACAAATTTAACCTATATCCTTCTATAGTATTGTTAGCCCAAGGTTCTATAATTAATGTGAATAAAAGTGGAGATAGAAGGCAACCTTGTTTGGTAATGGGTATGTTCTGGAATATACTTGTACCTATTTTTATGTAGGCGTGACTTTCATTATATAAATTGAGTTGTAAGGTTGATAAAGCTATTAGAAAAGTTTAAGTCCTTCAGTAAAATAAAAAGATAGCTCCAATTAACTGAGTCGAAGGCACAGTTAATATCTAAACTAACAAGAGTCAAATTATTCTTTAAGGCTACTACTGATTCAATTATTGTTCTTTTGATGTTATAAGTTCCATTAATTATAAAACCTGTTTGAACCATATCTACCAGGGATGGTAAAACATTTTTTCATCTATCAGCATAAATAGACATGAACATTTTATAGCCTGTGTTTAATAACAAAATGGGTCTATATGAAGCACATTTTACAGGATCTTTATCAGACTTTAGAATGGGGGAAATAAATGTGTACTTCCAAGAAGGAGGTTATAATGTTATTTTGAGCTATATTAAATACTGTATGTAGTAGAGTTAACGCTTTAGCAGGCAAAACCTTATAGATTTCAGAAATTATACCATCATTACCAGGAGCTTTATTTTGCTTAAGTTTGGTTATTTGATCTTTTACTTCTTTAAAAGATGTTTATCTATATTTATCTATTAATTTTATTTGTGCTTCAGTCTGTTTTTTATATTATTATGTATAAACGATTGAATATTTTTTGTACTATTAATGTTATCATTGGGTTGGTTTAATTTAAAAAAAAATTCTCTAAACTCAATATATTTGTTAAATCAGATACCATTTTATTTTGTTGGAGAATAGATTTCTTTAATATGACGTTTATTTAATCTTTTAGTTTTGTTAACTAGTATATTCATGGATCTAGGATTTATAGAAAGTTATAAGTCAATATTTTTCAAAATGTATCATAACTTTATGGTTTAAAAGTTCCATGTATTTATTGTTTAAGGTATTTATTTCATTCTGTCTTTATCTGGATTATTTGAAGCATCAAGCCTTAAAGTATTTAACTTTGTTTGTATATCTTGAAGGTCTTTATCCCATGACATTTTCTTTTTATACCAATCAATTTTACCATATAGGTAAGCTTTTAGAGCATCCCAAATGTACACTTCAGAAGTTCCCTGTGTGCTATTAAATTCAATAAAATGTTGTACTTCTGTAGTGAAAAAAATCAATAAAATCTGAATTTAATTATGTACGCTGGTATCCTTTTAATTTGAACATTAAATGTGGAGTTTATTATAAAAACTAATGTTATGAAATTATGGTCTAAAAGGGGACAATAAATCACTTGAGTTTGATAAGACATCAGTTGTTATTGAGTTGAATGTATAGAGCAGTAACTTGTGTCAGTAAAGTTATTAATATATTTCATCATGTATGAATCTGAAAATTCATTCAATAATTTAGCTATAGTTGGAATTTTCCTTTTAACCACTGGTACTAGAGTCTTTTATGTCAGAAATACAGTTAAAATCTCCAGCAAGAATACTACTACCCTTAGAAAACTGAACTATATGTTGTTTCACAGTTGTAGGTCCAATGCCAGGAACCCAATACATATTTGTTAATGTCAAAATTTTCTTATTAAATTCTATAATAACTGAAGACAACATCTCCTTGTTATCTTTGTAGGTGTCAATTGTAAACATAGGTGATGTATTTTTCCATAGTATGGCCACCCCCTTTTTTGTGTATGTTCTGAGCTAATCAAAAGTTTGTAAGATTTGGATTACAATTTTGTGACATCTTCAGTTAGTAACTGAGTTTCTTGGAGAAATAGAGAATTATGCAATTTAAGATATTTGTTCAAGGATCTTCACGTATTAGGATTATTTAATCCATTGAAGTTTAATGATATACACTTCAATATCATGAAACATTAATGTTCTGAAAATCTGTTGTTGAATAACGCTCTTTTTTTCCCATATTTTATAAGTGAATAGAAATGGACTATTAGGAATACAATTATAATTTACAAATAAAACATGAAGAACTTTTAGCCAATGAAATTTGTTTACATCAAACATTTACTAACAACAGACTCTTTAAAAAAAAAATCTGGAGTTAAAACTCCTAATTTGAGTGACATCTGTCACCAGGGCTGGCCTTTGGTCAACTGATGCCCAAGGCAAAAGAGCTCCACAGCACCCCCCACCCCAGATGGTGCCCCCATCCTGGTCTACCTACACCATCCAGATTACATTTTTTTCTTCATTTTTCTCACAGTCTTACTCTTCCGCTTTTCCTATATTCATTCAACACATTTTAAAGAAAGCATTTCTTTACCACAAAAAAAATAAATACTGGAAAAGTGCCCCTGCTAGAGTGGTGCCCTAGGCAGCCGCCTTAGTTGGCCTATGCCTAAGGCCATCTATGTCTGTCCCCCAAACTGACCATCAAGCTAGCAACAACATTCATCTCTTCCCTGTCTAAATATATATGTTGTTGCATAATTTAACAAACATCCATTAGAATTGTATACACAAATTCAAGAAACAAATTAAGGTAAATCAAATGTAACCATTTCATTTTAACTTTTGTCAAATTAATTCAACATATCATAAATAAAAGTCATAACTAATTTATATGTAATGGACTGCTATAATGACCAGTAAGTAAACTAATCCCGTCTCTTTCTGTATTGTGCCAATATCCAACACTATTTCCCCATCTCCATGTATCTGAGAAAAAAAATGTATACAAAATATTACATTTTAGTTTCCTAATGTAGTATGAGATTCCAATAAAAGTGCTCAGTATTAAAGAATGTATTCCATTTCTTACATAAGACCTTTAGTAATCTGAATGAACTTCTAGATTTGTCAGAATATATCAAAATACACGTTTATATGGTAAACATCTGCATCTGAAACTATACTATATGTAGCAAGCTATATGCATATAGAATATATTACATTTCAAACACGTATTTTCTATATGTACTAGAATTATTCTTATTTCTGATTTTTGTGCCTTGTAAAAGAATATTAACTACTGCTTAGGTGTCATGAAAAGCTTTATATATTCATTTTCTTTCATAAATACTTTAATGGTGTTGCTATATATGCCTTATGTTTGTTGTACTAATCAAGAGGTTTAAATGAAATAAAATTATAAATAAAAAAGTCAAAAATGCTTATAAATCCTTTTAATATAACAATTATATTATACAGGTTACTTAGCTGCAGTTCATTCATTTGACCTGTAGATGGTATTAGAGTGTGTTCAAGCTATTATCCAGCTCTGCGAAGGTTCTCAGCACAAAGTTCAGACTGCAAACAGCTCCATGGGAACACCACTTTTACTGCTTTCTGTTGAGGCAGTCACAGTATGAACAGGCAGCAGAACCATTCAGTAGTTTGGATGCACGAGAGCAAGGAGGGAAAACTTTTGCAGCTATTTCCTTCTCTTCCTTTTTTATTTTTGTAAACTATAGATTATCTTGTGGCAGGACCAGGAAAAACAAAAGTAGACAAAGCAAAAAGGCAACAGAGGGGAAAAGCCAATACAAAATAGCACAAAGCCAAAAAACATCTCTCAAACCCAGCAAAACACTAGACCATCATAGACGCACCAAACCCTTCATTTCAACAGCATTGTTATGTATGCTATATGCTTGTAATTCCAATCGATATAAAATGTATACAACCACAATAGAATTATGAAGACAAGTGTACAAAATGTAAGGGTTTAAATGTGTCAAAAGTGCTTTGTTTATGAACATTTATAAATGCTTAAATATAGTAGATATATTATATATGTTATTTAGGGGCAGTTTTTCAATTAAGCTGAAGATGGCATTAGAAACAGTCTATTCTAATGGTTATTCAGCTTTTACGAAGCTTCTCAGCACAAGGTTCAGTCTATAAACATTTCCATGAAAATTACACTTTTTCTTGCTCTCCTTTGTAGCAGCTGCAATGCGAGGACAAACCAAAGTTGTTTAACAGATCAGATGCACAAGCTTGTGGAGGGAAAACATTTACAGCTTTTCACTGAGAAAACTGTTGATTAGCTTGTGGAAAAAACAGAAAACATAAAATGGACAATAAGAAAGACATAAGAGAGGAAGAAAAGCAATATAAAATGTTAAAAACAACAGACTCCATCTCTTAAACCCAGTAAACCACTTGACCACCGCAAACATATCATTCTATACAAAATCCATTTTTTTTAAATATCAGATGAATTACTTCAAAACATATCAGGTCACTGAAAGTAAGAAAAGATATATGTCTATCACAAATAACATCACATTCCAACAGGGGATGGGTAACAATTATTAAAGCAACATTATGGCAACAATATCATTGAAGAGTCTCTTCACAGAGAGGCAGGAAAATAAAACAGCAATCAGTTAAAAAAACAAATGAAATAGAGATTCTATTGTAACAAAGGATCTCATTTTCTCATCTATAAGTCTCCGTATCCACTATAATTCCCCAAAATACCATACAATTTAGTCCCAAACATAAGAAGCATTTATTATAACAGACAACCACTATTTAAAGATAAATAAATGAATAAATAGTTTTTACTTGCTATAGGAATTGAACTAGAATAAAACTAGACTTAACAGACTATAAAATACCATTAAAACAACTATGTACCGTAAAAAGACATTTAAAACAACAAAGACTCATCTGTTGAACCATTTCTACTTCCCCAACTTCTGGGTTAGTTTTTAAGATTTGGGTAAATAAAAGCTACAGTAAAATAGCTTAGTCATTTATTTTTGAGCTTCTTTTTATCTTCAGAGACCTTCTAGAAACTTATCAGTATTTCTTTTAAGGCTGGCATTTGTCCACTCCATATCCTCTGTTTTATCAAGCAGTTTTCTTGTTTTGACAAAGGTAATGGCAGAGTCTATGGCAAATATTTTTGAACCATCTTGAAGAAATATTTTTAATCTAGCAGGAAATAGAGGAGTCTTTATTTGGGCTTTCTTTAGTTCTTTTAGCACTGGCAAAAAAAGCTCTCTTTTGGCAGTTACAGAAGATGAGTAATCATTATCAAAGCGTATGACATTTTCTTTATATTTGATAGGAGATTTAGCCCAAGCAGTCTTTAACACTATCTCCTTGTCATGAGAAGACAAAAACTTCACTATAACAGATTTAGTAGAATTGGATTTACCTTTGTTTGCAGTAACCAAGGACCTGCGTTCTCTTTCTATCCCACATGAGAGAGCTTCAGGAAACTGTAGTACATCAGGGAGCCAAGATGTTAAAGAATGTTTCCATATTACCTTCGACATTGTTAAGAAAACCAAAAAGTCTATTTCTTATTGCTCTATTCTCTAGATCATCAATTTCTGTTTGTAAAAAAGTATTTTGTTTAAAGAGAAAGTCTATATTGTCCTCACCTTCTTGAATTCTAGTGTCCATATCATTTAGTGAAGTCTCTATACCAGTAATCTGTCTCTTTTGCTGCTTAAGGTCTTCCTATAATATTTCCATTTGCTGGGAACATTTTTCTTTGAAATTATCCAGTTTCACATCCATTCCATCAATCTTTGCTGTCAGTCCTTGAATTTTAATAGTGACTGAAGTTCTTTCTTAATAGTTGTTTCTTCAAGTGAAGATTTGGAAAAGTTCATCCTGTTGTTTGAAGTTCAAATATTTTCTCTAGTACTTTTTAACAGGAAAAAATAAAAAAATTGCCAACATTTTTATATACTATCCTAAAGAATGATCAATAGAATCCAAATATATATAAAAAAACACAAAATTAGGATAGACATACTCAAAAAACCCTGTCAAATATTCTGTAAAGACAGAGCAGAAAGAAAGTGCTGTTACTCAGTGCTCATCTTGGCCACACACACCCCCAGCACTAGGTTATTTTAATCTTTCTAGTTTAGTGCTCCCAGGTTTGATACACTTGCAAAGATTACAGCCCTAAAATAGATATTAAACTCCCTCTGACAATTGCAGTTAATCCCTTAACTTTAGGGTCTCATGAAACCTGCATCTTCTAATGTTTAATAACTGGAATACAGTTTATATGATTTGTACTTGGTTTCCCTTAAATTCAGCCTCAGTGGTTACTAGATTGAAAGTGTTGCACAAAATACTCATGACTTGTCAGTTAGATGACTTGCTTTTACTACATTTTAGAAATAATGGATACATCTTAGAGCTTAATTATAGTCTGTTCTAGAAAATGTGGATTTTTTTTCTAGCTTAAACTTTTTGAAAACATGGCCATCTACCTTAAATTTAAGCTACCACCAAAACCACAACTGCAATAAAGTTAGTTAATCTGCAGATGGTAATTTGTTTTCAGATTTGAGTAATTAGTTGACATTAAATTTAAGGCTACCCTTGCAATCTAGTGAAACACTGTTCCTTTAATTATTCATGCAAAGTACAGACCATTTAGACTAATGGAAAGGTGTACTCAAGTTCAGAAGAATTTCATTTGTCTATGTTGACAAAAACCTCTATTGATGAGGACTGTAAACTTTAATAGTCTTAAATTTAGTCTGGCAGTTGACAGAGGATTAAGGGGCTATTAACGAGCCATTTTCTGTAGTCCAGTGGTGCAAGGTTTGATTCCATCAGCCTCCATTGCCTAACTGTGCAACTCTGAGCAAGCCACATAACCAGCGATCCCACACCAACTCTGAGAAAGGGTCCATGGAGATGCTGCTCTACCCTAACATAACCAGCGATCCCACACCAACTCTGAGAAAGGGTCCATGGAGATGCTGCTCTACCCTAACATAACCAGCGATCCCACACCAACTCTGAGAAAGGGGTCCATGGAGATACTGCCCTACCCTAGAAATGTAAATAAATAAATAAAATGGGCTCCTTGACACATTAAGGGGTTAACTGCAATTTGGCAGAAAATATTTCAGTATAGACCACATTTTGATACAAGGTATTTCTAAACATATTGCATTTAAATTTCATAGCTACCTATTGCAAGTACAAAATAGAGCACCAACTAAAAAATATCAAAATATCTGGTGCTTTCAAGAATATAGTTTGTTGCTCTAGGTTTTCAATGTTCAACATGGAAGGACTTAGAGAATAACATTTTAGAACAGATGAAAAAATGCCCTCCAATCATGCAGAGCAGAAGTATGAAGTAAATGTAAAAACTCTGAACAAAATTCAACTGAAGCTTGATAACTACTTTAAACTAGAAGGAATATAGTTGGCAGGCAAAGTTGGATGCCTGTAGCTTTTTTGAATGATTATAAAAATGTTTATTTCTTTTGTTCTTAAAGCAATTAAAACATTGGAGTTACTATCTTTTTCTCACTCTAATGATCCAAATGTATTACCATGTGTAGTGATTCCATAACTCCTGAATTTTATTCAGTTTTGCTTTGTATCCTTACACAGCCTTAACTGTGAAGTCTGTGTATGAAATATTTAAGCATTGTATATGTGTTAATTCAAACTAGTACTCCTGGGTAAAGTTTTCCTAACTTTCACAAAACTGAAGAAACTATAATTTGTCCAGAATCCATGCAGAGGAATTCTTTATGTGAAAAGACTACCTGTCACAGATGAACTCACTGATCTGTTTTACAATATATTTCTAAGAATCATGTCCAGATTTTAAAGTCCTTTCTTCAGCTTCCGATTTACTACTTTTACCAAATAAATCAGCAGCATGCTCCAATATGCTGACAAGCTAGCTATAATATATAATTGTTTTAAATGTTAACTAAAAACTATGTTCACTACCTGCAGTTTGATGCCATCACAACTAGCCAATATTCCAGTCATCTTTAAATATTTTAAAGACATTCTTAAATTTGACATCTAAAGCTGTTATCTGCCTAAGAATTAGATTCACTGAGTAATCACTAAAATAGTGGTTAGTGGTAGCTTTACTGAGTCATATCTCCTTGCAAGTTGAAGTACCTTTGATTGAGAATCATTTGTCATATCCTGCAGTTCACTACATAGTTCTTCACTTGTATTGAGACATGAACCTCAACTTTGCACCTTAAAGTCTGTAAGAGGATAGCCAACTATTTTGTGCAAGATATATAGCTTTCTTTAGAGTTCTTACACTGTCAAGAAACACAAAAATGAAATACAATTCACATACTTTGATATGGAGTGTCATTAGACACTTTGTACAAGGACCCAAAAATACAAAAGAATTCTGACAGAGAAAAGTGGCTTTAATGCACTTGCATTGCATCACCATGTGTGTTTGGTATTACTGTAGTGTGAAAGGAATGTCAATGCCCAGACTAACAGAAACCGGATCTGACCTTCCCATCTGTGCAGCTTTTTTAATGCTTGGTGCCAAATTAAAACATTGTTCCAAAGAGGTTTCAAATACTCTAGAGGTTCTTTACCTAAACCACATCCAGAATGTAGTTCAGTGGTTGCTGTCAGGAATCAAAAGCTGTAAACCATAAGTGATAGCAGGGCTAAAATCTAAAAATCATGTAATAGGCTAGCAAGTGAACTATTTCAAATTCAGTGCCAAATGTTGACAGAAATCACTATCCATACCCCCTCCCCTCCATTAACAGGCTCATTACTGTACTTAAATAGGTTAATAGGTGTTTACTAGACTAATGACCACAAGGGCATTTTTGAGCCTAGCCATGCATCCCAAATATCTGACAAGTTTTGACACCCTTGATAAGTGTAAACATTGGCCTGGGAGATGAACCATTTACAGGTTACCTGTTTGCATTAAAGACATAGGTGCCAAACCAGGGATGAATTTCCTGTCTCCCATCTAATTGTGCACTTGAATTGGGTTATGGAGGAACTCTACTTCACATGGCTGGGGAGCCTGTTCCACAGACAGGGCAGTCTCTGGGACACATACTTCGCTCTCCAGGAGGTCCTGTTTATATCACAGGCATGGTTTAAGTCTTTAGAACTGGTAATTCTGGTACTATTTGTTTTGTGGATATGCAGGAGGTCCATCAGGGTAGGGTCTGACAATGCCCTGTATGCCAGGCATACATCTCCCCTCAAAAGCCTGTAGGAGACAGAATACAGGGATAGAGCCTGAGGCAGTCTGCATAGGACATAATTATGCCCTGTATTCTTTTAGTGAGGAACCTCTGTGGAAGTTCCAGTTGTTGGATATGACTGGTTAGGTACATACCAAAAGGGGCATTGTACTCAATGATAGGTCTGATGAATGTCAAATACAGTGGAACAATGACTTACTTGGACTTAAACATCCTAACTTTGTTTATAAATTGTGCAACATAGAATTATTTCCTCACCACTGTAGACGCATGATGATCAAAGGCTAGATTATTATCTGTGCGTGTCCCCAAGTCCCTGACTATTGGGTCACTAAGGGATGTGTTATCAATATGAGAGTTACCAGAGATGGAGGAATTCCAAAAGGACAGTATTATCTATTTCTTGGCATTTAATTTTAGTCCATGGTTCTGACACCAGTTGTTTGTCTATGTCAGCCCCTCCTGGAGAACATCCGTGTCAGTGTGAGATTAGATGACAGCTCCTAATTTGCAATCTGCAAATTTAGTCAGCCACAGTCCACTGACATTGGCCTTGACTTCTGAAACGTAAATGCCAAAAAGAAGCTGTAATGTCCTATATGAACATAAAACTAATGAGGAAAAAATTATAAACTACCTCATAGAAGCTTCACACATACAATGGAAAGCCATAACCAAAGGATGAATAGCAATAATGAAATTAAGTTTAAGGACAGATAAAATGAGAAATTACAAAGTGAATCAAATTCATAACATAATAAGCACTGTTCTAAGATCTACACAGCTAAAAATGTGAAACAAGCACCTGATGTTAAGGCATCGCTCTGTTAAAGGGACATTCGTTCTTATAGGTTCATAGAAGGATACTAGGCTAGCGGGCCTAGAGCTCTTACAAACCTAGCCATGTTCATTCCAGGTCATCCCATCTCTCCAAGTGAAGGAATTTTGCATAGCTAGTCTATGATCAACATAGACACCTCCTGTTCATAAGGGACATGGGTGCCACCCCTGGGTGAATTTGCAGTCTCTATTTGTCCAGGTTGCACTTGAATAGTGTCAGGAGCTCTGCTTCATATGAATTGGAAGTTTGTTCAAGAGCAGCAGCACTCAATGAGAGACATTTAACTCTTCAGCAGGTTCTCAATGTCACAGGCTAGGTTACAATCCCTAGACTCTTGTGCCATTAGATTTATGCATATGAAGCATATCCATCAGGGCAGGATTGGAGAATGCCCTGTAGGGCAGGCATAAGTCTCCTCTCAACAGCCTATATGACAGAGTACAGTGACAGGGCTTTTAGTCTATACATGTACATCATGGTTTCGAGGCCCTGTATTTTTTTTAGTGAGGAACCTTTGTGGTCCCTCCAGCTGCGGGTGTCTGCTCAGGTACATGCAAAAATGGAGCACTGTACTCTATTAGTGGTCAAATAAGAGTCTAGTACAGTGGGACCAAAACATCCTTAGAACTGGATGCAGTGTCCTTACATGAGGTGCACAACATAGAATGCTTTCCTTACCACAGAGGAAACTTGGTGGTTGAAGTTCAGAGTGCTTTCTGTGTTCCTAGGACTCACACCACTGGCTTTGAGCTTCGGGGTGTTGTCAATACTGCAGGTACCAAAGGGAGCAATAATGCACTTTTTGCGCATTTAGTTTTAGACCATGGTTTTAGCACCAGTCATGTCTGCATTAGCCCTTCCTGTACTATGTTGTCATTGGGGATCTCAATGATTGCAGCCAATTTGCAATCAGCAGCTATCTTGGTAAGCCAAAGGCAGTCTAATTTAGCCTGGACTTCCAAGAAGTAGATTCTGAACAGTAAAGGACCCAGTACAGAACCTTGTGGCATGCCACTGGTGACAGGTCTACTGGTAAGAGGTGGAGTCACCAACTTAGTGTGTTTGACAGTGCGTCCAAGGCTTTGATGGTTCTCAAAGAATTCCACCAGGTTTAATAACCATGATCTGCCCTTAAAGAAACCAAACTGGGTTGGAGCTTAAAGTTTGCCCCACTCCTTGTTAAAGTCTATGATGATTTTTTCCATGGCCTTGCAGGTCTATAGTTTCCAGGGTCAGTTGATGGCTCCCCCCTTTGTGCAATAGGATTAATGTTGCTGTCCTCCACTCCATTGGACCAAAGACAGTTCTAAGGCTATAGTTAAGAAAGTGCTAAGTGGGTCTGCTAGGTCCGGTTTTAGAATACTAAGCATCCTGGGATGTTACCTGATCCCACTGAGGCAGTGTTTTTGGCCTTGGAGCTCACAGATAAGACCTGATCCCTTGAAATACTAGGCAGAAGACTGGTGTCTGGTATGCTTTGGGGTATGGCTGGTGGAACCAGGGGGTGAAGTTTGCAGAAAATCTGTCAGCTAGCAGGTTAATCTCCTCTAGTGCAGTATGACTGGTACCATCTATTACCAGTTCTACACAAAACTAGGCATTACCTTTTAGGTTTCAGACATTATTAAAGCATGTGTTATGATTATCCTTAGCTAGGGATGCCATTTTAGCTTCATACTTAGTTTTAGAGGGTTTCACAAGATTTCTGACTTGCTTGTTCAGGTTGAGGAGGGAGCTCTTCCACTGCTGGATCAGTTCCTCCTTTATTCTTAGACATCAGTCTCTTCCTCTTGTTATACAACTTGTTTATATTTGAGGTCCATGAGGGTGGTTTGTTTTATTTGGTAGGACCTGGTTTTGATCCAGTCAGATAAAGCCAAGTCTCTACGGCTGCTTAAGTGTTTGTACAGGGCACCTGAGTATACCTCTGCATAAGAGTTATTGTCTGTGAGCACATGAGGTTTAAAACTTTAACCATCGCATAGCAGGCTGAAGTTAGCTTTGGAAAAAAGTTCAGGTTTTTTTTTTTTGCTCCAGCAGTTACTTCAAGCAAGACAGTTAAGGTCAGACATTACCAAGGAAGGCCCCACAGTGACTCCTGATATTGGCGAGTACTAGTTCTAGGACATTTGAGCCCCTTCTGGGGGTGCAAACTATTGCACACCATTTGAATTAAATTCCAGAAACCTCTGAGCAAGTGTGTTTGAGCTCATATAGGTCACCCAATTGGAAAAACAGTTGAAATCACTCCTGACTAAGATGTTGGGCTGTATGTGACTCCAGTAAGTCCAGGTAGGTGATGTGCTTTTCTTGGTCCATGGTGGGGGACCTATTGGTAGCACTGTGGTAGAGTACTTTGCCTAGAGTTAATTGGACATGGAGTAGTCAAGTCACTGCTTGACCAGTCTCACGGTGGACTTTGCTTTAAAGATGGATACCCCTCCACTGTTGGATCTTTCATGCTCATTGTTGGTCTGAATTGTGGAAGGCATTGTAGCCTTGCACAGCCAGGGTGCTTTCCATGGCCTTGAACCATATCTCAGTGACTGCACAGACATCAGCATCTTCCAAGGTGAGGAATGCTTCCAGGAGTAAAGCTTCCTGTTAAGAACAGCATTAAGCAGGAGAACCTTGAGTTTGCCTCAGGTAGAGTTTGTCAGAAATTGTTCCGACATTGCCTAAAAAAAAGCATTATAGGATGATAGGCAAGCACCTTTAGCAGTATCTGAAAACCTAGAGGAGACAGGTGCAGACCACCTCCGGCAAAGCAGCGTGGCCTGTTGATCATGTCATCCCAGGCTGACAGATACTGGATCCTCCAGTGGGCTGATACCAGAAGCGAAGCCAATTGTTGAAGTCGATTATTGTTTATACTGGGGCATCACCCTGGGAGAAGGTAGAATGCTGCTTAAGGCTAGGGCCATCTGCCTGGGACACAGTTCAGTCATGTGTCCAGTCCAAAGAGGTATGTCTGAAATCATTCACCCTGGCAGGAACTATGACCAAGTCATAACATTACCTGTGTGGTTTGAGTGCATGCATGATTTGACAGATCCTGGCACCGGATTATGACCAACTTGTCCAACCCGGTGAAGGTAACATCTGCGCATCTCACTATGGAGTCCTCTATGACCAGGACATTTGGTTTACAGGTGTTTTGTCTTAGGGGCTCATTTGTTGAGACATTTGTGTTATGCAGTGGTTTCTAATTGTGTAACAATGTGCACACTGTTTATATTTGGGAGGTCTCCAAACGTCTAGCAAGTACTTCCATGTATGTGGGTGTTTGTGTGCAGTGTTTAGTTTGTGAGAGAGGTGAAGACTGTACTGACAATCTGATTGGTATCTAGTTTGATACATGACAGAAGTGATTCCAATTTCATACTGTACTTACATCTTTCACATAGGGAACCTGTTTGATGTAAGAGTAAATGGTTGTCAGTATATGAGGCAATTAGTACATTGCCTCAGTACTCCCATCTCAGTCAGGCAGCTGGAGAAATGATGGGAAACTGTCCATTGTAGCAGGGTTTTACCATATGAGCCATTAGGAAATGAATGGGCTAGACTGACCAGACTTTGCACTAGAACTATCACGGGTTGTTAAATTTAAGGCTGTGGATGATAGTTGCAGACCAAGCAGCATTGCCACACCCAAGTTACTTTTAGTGCAACACGGAAGCTTGTGAGGGCTCCGCTGAGCTGTCCAGGGAAAATTGTTTCAATGCATTTGCACAATGTACAGCAACAAGCAAATTTAAGGCTTAAATAGTAAAATTACAGTTTATCAAGACACTAAAACACTTTACCAAAATAATATTATGAATCTCTGGCAAAATATACAAGACTGTTGTAGATGGAATAAACGTAAACTACCTTTCCTATCTAAAATGGCAATTAAGATGAATATCTTAGGCTACTATACATTCATGGCTTCTCGGGTATTAATGTATACTAGATTATTAAACTACATTCTACTCTTACCAAATTCATATGGGCTCCTAAATCATTTAGAAGTTCTTATCAAACTGATGAGTCCTAGAGATAATGGGACTAAATCTTCCTGACTTTAGATTATGACATAATAGTAGCAGATTAATAAACATAGTTGGTTATGGTTCTAAGGGGAATTTGTGGTCTTTCTACTGGATAGAATTATACCATAAATACATCAACTCTCTTAATTTTAATCCCAAGGCTCACCCCTTTCTTAATAATTCAAGTTTGAAAAGCGTTTAACTTGCAAAAATGCATTGCCTCATTAAGCTTATATACTGCTTTTGTAAGTCTACATTCTGTACACTTCAACCCAAATTTAAAACTTAATAATTCAATGTTAAATTTGAATAATTTCTCCCTTTAAAAGGGGAAACAAATTTTTGATTTCTATCTTTTCCAGGACCTTCACGCACCAGGGTTATGATCTGTACTAAATCTTCCAAAGAGTTATACTATTATATTGAGACAAATTAGAGAAAATGTGTTTTAGATTCTTTTTTAACCCTAGCCTATACAATAAAGACATAACTGCTTGTAAAACTCTAGAATTTAACGTTAATGAAAAAAAACTATTTCAAGTACATATAAGTTAACAGTCACTCAGACATCAGAACAAAATCCTTTTCTCAAAAAATTGGACCACTTTTGATTAGCGCAGATTTCAATGGGCATGTTGGTGAAGGAACAGTGGGTATGAGGAAGTGATGGGCAGGTATGCTGTTGAGATGAATGCAGGTGGTCAGATGATAGTGGAAGGATGGACATGGCTGTGGTGAATATGTATTTTAAGAAGAGGGAGGAGCATAGGGTGACATACAAGAGTGGAGTAAGATGCACACAGGTGAAGTATATCTTATGTAGAAGTACCAGTCTGAAGGAGATTGGAGACTGTAAAGTGGTGACAGGGGAAACTGTAGTTAGCCAGGATGAATGGTGGTCTGTAGGATGACGTTAGTGATCAAGAAAAGGAGGAGTGTGAGAGAAGAGCCAAGGATTAAATGGTGGAAGTTGAAAAAGGGTGCTTGTGAGGTGGAGTTCAGGGAAGAGTTATGACAGGCACTGGGGGGCAGTGAAGAGTTACTGAATGGCTGGGTAACTACAGCAGAGCTGGTAAGGGAGACAGCTAGAAAGGTTCTTGGTGTGACATCTGGACAGAGGAAGGAGGTCAAGGAGACCTGGTGGTGGAATGAGGAAGTACAGGAGAGTATACAGAGGAAGAGATGAATAAAGTAGACAGGAGCATAAGGAGATGAGGCGCATGGCAAAGAGAGGTGGTGAAGGCTAAGGATAAGGCATATGGAGAGTTGTATGAAAGGGTGGACACTAAAGAGGGAGAAAAGGACCTGTACCGAGGGACCGAGCTGGGAAGGATGTGCAGCAGGTAAGGGTGATAAAGGATAGTGAGGGAAACATACTCACAAGCGAGGAGAGTGTGTTGAGCAGATGGAAAGAGTACTTTGAGGGGTTGATGAATGAAGAGAAAGAGAGAGAAGGTTGGATAATGTATGGATAGTGAATCAGGAAGTGAAACAGATTAGCAAGAAGGAAGTAAGGACAGCTACAAAGAATGGAAAGGCTGCTTGGCCCAGATGACATACCAGTGAAAGCATAGAGGTGCTTAAAAGAAATGGCAGTGGAGTTTTTAACCATATTGTTTAATGAAATCTTGGAAAGTCAGAGGATGCCTGAGGAGTGGATAAAAAGTGTTTTGGTACCTATCTTTAAGAATAAGAGTGATGTGCAGTGCTGTAGTAACTAATGAGGGATAACATTGATCAGTTACAGCTTGAAGTTATGGGAAAGAGTAGTGAAAGCTAGGTTAAGAAGGGAGGTGATGATTAGTGATCAGCAGTATGGTTTCATGCCAGGAAAGAGCACTATAGATGCAAGGTTTGCTCTGAGAGTGTTGGAGAAATATAGAGAAGGTCAGGAGGAGTTGCATTGTGTCTTTGTGGACTTAGAGAAAGCATATGACAGGGTGCCTAGAGAAGAGTTGTGGTATTGTATGAGGAAGTCAGGAGTGGCACAGAAGTATGCAAGAGTGGTACGGGATATGTACGAGAGTAGTGTGACAGTGGTGAGGCCTGCAGTGGATGTGATGGATGCATTTAAGGTGGAGGTAGGATTACATCAAGGATCATCTCTGAGCCCTTTCTTATTTCAAATGGTGACTGACAGGTTGACAGACGAGATCAGACAGGAGACCCCGTGGACTATGATGTTTGCAGATGACATTGTGATCTGTAGTGAGAGTAGGGATCCGGTTGAGGAGACCCTGGAGAGGTGGAGATATGCTCTAGAGAGGAGAGGAATGAAGGTCAGCAGGACTAAGACAGAATATGCGTGTGTAAATGACAGGGAGGATAGAGGAATGGTGAGGATGCAAAGAGTACAGTTGGTGAAGGTGGATGAGTTTAAGTACTTGGGATCAACAATTCAGGGTAATGGTGAAGGAGAGTACAGGCAGGGTGGAATGGGCGGAGAAGAGTGTCAGGAGTGATTTGTGGCAGACGGGTACCAGTAAGAGTGAAAGAGGTGGACTACAAGAGGGTAGTGAGACCAGCTATGTTATATGGGTTGGAGGCAGTGGCATTGGCAAAAAGGCAAGAGTCAGAGCTGGACGTAGCAGAGTTAATGTTAAGATTTGCACTGGGTGTGATGAGAATGGACAGGATTAGGAATCAGTATATTAGAGGGTCAAGCTCAGGTTGGACGGTTTGGAGACAAAGCCAGACAGGCGAGATTGTGTTGGTTTGGACATGTGCTAAGGAGGGATGCTGGGTATATTAGGAAAAGGATGCCAAGGATGGAGCTGTCAGGTAAGAGGAAAAGAGGAAGGCCTAAGATTAGGTTTATGGATGTGGTGAGAGAGGACATGCAGGTGGTTGGCGTGACAGAGTAGGATGCAGAGGACAGGAAGAAATGGAAACAGATGATCTGCTGTGGTGACCCCCTAAAGGGAACAGCTGAAAGAGAAGATTATGATTGGACCACTTTGAACCCGGCAATTCTCAATTAACTAAATAAAACAATCTACGATTCATTTCAAAATTAATTCCTTTTAAAAAAAAAAACAGTTATTCACAAACATGATCAATAATGCATATCTCACCCCAAATTTAACCCCTCACTTTCCCCTTTTTGCCCTTACTGTGCGTTACAAGAACTGAGCTCTTTCATAGCCTGTGGAGTTGCAAATATTCCTATAAACTTTGGCACTAACAAAGTTAGACTCCAAAAGATGGAATATGAAAAATCCACCCTTTCATGGGAATTTACTGTATTACATATACCTCCACCTGGTTTGACTAAACTACAAGCTCGCATTCTAATTATACTATCCACCAAGGGCGCCCACAGGCTGGTGCAAGGGGGTGCACTTGCACCCCCCTGGAATCGGCTGGCTGGTAGATTAATTAAAAAAAAAAAAAATTTTTTTTTAGGGCATTCGTCTTTAAGAACGCTCTTTCAGTCACACACACACTTTTGCATCTGTCCGCACACCTCTCAACCATACGGAATTTCTCCGCTTTTATTGGTTTTGAGGTCCAAATAACTGATATCATCATGTGCAGAGGCGTGCGTGATGATGTCAGCTCCACATACCCCCTGCAAGCCTGTCGGAAGTGATTTCACTTTCTGCGCCATAGTGTCCATGCATGCAGTTCTCCAGCATTTGAATTCCATGGTTATTACAAACTTGGCCAGCCAGAATAATCAGTACATTACTATTCCCTGGTAAGGAAAACGTTTTAGTTTAGAAGAAGTAATGAACGGCTAGCCAGAAAGCATTCCGGTAACGATTTACTTTAACTTAGAACTTGAAGCAATTCAGCATTCCAGTGTTTAGCCGCACAGCATTTGTAAGGACAGTGTTAGATTTTAGCTGCAGGTGCAGTTAGGTTACTGCTAGGCACAAGGATTTAAATTCAGCATTCCGTTTTTTAGCTGCACTGCAACTGTGGTTAGTGTTTACTGCTTAGCACAGTCTTTATTAGAAGCAGAAGCAATAGCCAGCTGCTTAAAGCAGCATTTCAATTCCACAGTGGCGGTTACAAACTTGACAACCTGAGGAGTTTTTAGCTTAGAAGCAATACACGAATGGCCAGCAAGCAAGTAATACTTAGAAAAGCAGTGGTTGCAGCCCCGCCTTCACATTTGGAGGCAGTTTTGCCAGACCAGCCAAATGCTTCATAAGACCTTAAAAAGCTACTGTCTTGCCAGATTGTGGAGGGGACTTCAAAATTCCAAACACAAACACCAATTCACGAACTTGAAAAGACTAAACAAATGACTAGAAATGCGAGTACTGACAAATGAAGGAGTTCTTGTTAGAAACAGGACAGACGGTGCTTATAAATAAATGGTTGTCAGTACTCGCATTTTCTAGTCATTTGATTAGTCTTTTCAAGTTCATGAATGGGAGGGGACTTAACAGTTTTGGTATCGAATGTTACGACTTTGTCTTTGTGGGCTTTCTGTTTCCAGTATTCTGATCCATCAGTCCAGTCTATAGTAATAAGGACTCTGTGTTCTGTCTTATACAAAACAGTATATATATATATATATATATATATATATATATATATATATATATATATATATATATATATAAGCAGTCTACTAAGACCCCTCTTCAACATTTATTTGTTGCATCAGTGCTCATAAGTCAGTCAGACCAGGCAGGGGCATTGAGAGGTTTAAGGCATAGCTGATAGATTTCTGTCCTGGCGTTTTCCATGACAGCAGTTCGTTTAAAGCTTGTGGCTTGCTGCAGATGGCAATGGTTAATTTCTTCATAAGTATGTGAAAAGTATACACACCACAATGTATGTGATATTTATGTTTACTGATTGCACGAATGGGTAATGCCAGTCATTGGACAGCTGAGTTTTAGATCGAGGACTACTGGAAATACAGCGGCCAGGCAAAATAGTAGATGGTCAGGAGTCAGACTTTGCTGCTATAATAGACTTCTACTGTGAGAAGCAAGTCAGCATTCTGTTTTTTAGCTGCACAGCATTTAAATAAGGATTTTAGCTTATTGATCGGCACAGTCGCATTTGAATAAATATTTCAGCTAACTGCTTGGTCGGCACAGTCTTTTACTTAGAAGCTCAAGCAATTGCCATTTGAAATTGATTTGCAATATTTAGAGCAAGGTTTTTATTTTGAATTACTTAGAAGCAACGCTACTACAGAACAACGTTTTATTTTGAATTGCTGTATTTATAGCAAGCTACAGTACTTTACAGGAACAAGGTTTTGAAAAAGTGTGTTTTGGTTTTATTTTGAATTGCAGTATTTATAGCCAGCAACATTTATTTTACAGGAACACGATTTTGAATTGCAGTATTTATAGCCAGCTACAGCACTTTACAATAACAAGGTTTTGAATTGTGTGTGGTTTAATTTGAATTGCAGTATTTTACAGCCAGCTACATACAGTACTTTACAAGAATAAGGTTTTATTTTGAAGTGGTGTGTAACAGGAACAAGGTTTTATTTTGAAGTGTGCGTGACAATGTTTTATTTTGAAGTAAGTGTGTGTGTGTGAGACAAGGTTTTGTTTTGAAGTAGAACCTACAACCTTCTGCGTCAAAGCAAGTATTCTACCTGTTGTGCTACAAACAACACAAACCAATTTGGCATAAGCAGCACTGCTGGTCAGGCAAAGTCTGTTTGTGTTAGTAGCACAACAGGTAAAATACTCACTCTTAAAGCAGAAGGTTATGGGTTCTACTCCCACAGTATGTAGATGGACTGATACTGTATGTACTGTGTTATACTTTTAAAGGGGGTAGAATTGGTGGATGCTGCTGTTGTGAATGTCCTCTTTGGCAAAGATATCTAGTAACTATGAACCTGTTCAATCTGCCATCCATTCCCTATTGCAATATCACTACCTTATAATTTTTTTAATGTAACATAGGCAATTTATTTCTCAAGGGCAACAGGCACTTTATTTGTGGATGAAACAATGAAATATTAAATTGTTTGCTAGCAGCAACATCTTCATTAGTTACAGATCTTGCAGATCTCTTTAATGTGGAATTATTTAGATGACTTTTACAGCAGAGATTGTGCATATTTACTGATACTGGTGGATTGTAGAAGTTTGAGTAGACTTTTATGATGGAAATATTCTGAACTGGGCAGTATTCTCATTATTGGTTCATGCATTTTGTTTCATTGCTTACTGGAAAAATGTTCAAAACAAATTTAAAATGACTCTAACAAGTGTGCTGTAATATATGTATATTTCTGGGGGTGTAGATACTCTCAGTTGTCCGTACTTTTGTAAAAAGACTAGGATTCATCCTGATATCTGGTTTGCTGACTGCTGCTGGTAACTTTTCTTCTGGCAAGTGACTAAGGAGTTAAAGTTTTAGACTTTATAGCTTTCAGAAAAAGCATGATAATGTAAAACTTGTTATTCTAGCAACATGCTAAATAAATAAAGGCACTATCAGTCCCTGATATTTGGCCATTTGTCCCCCCATTATTTCTTATCTTTCTCCTGGCAAATACAAATGACCTCAGAGGTTTTTAACAAAGAAGATCAAGGGCCTCTAGAATGTGCCTTACATAGACTGACTAAAATCCCTGTCACTATACTCTGTAGAGTATAGATTTCATATGGGGAGGCCTACAGAGCAACCCAATACCTAAACCTAATGAAGTTACTGCATATCTATAAATCAAATGGGTCTAAGGCTACTCATTCCAGGTTCTTAAATATGGCCTGTGACTGAAATAAGACAGATTTATCTCCCACTGACTGCCGCGTCTTTGGAACCGGCTACTAATTCATGTGAAACAGAGCACTTCTATGACAGTGTTCAAGAGTAACCTGAATGAATGGATGAGACACAGTAAATTCTTACCAGGGATAACATCCACAACCTTCCAGGACATGGGCAGTCATCACTAAATGCAGTCTTGGGTACTGACTAGTACCTCTACTGTACTACACTACTACACTACACTGGGTTAAAATGGCTAGGCTTAAAATCACCTCCGGGTCAATAGTGTAGTAATATCCTCTGATCCTATGACATTGCTGTCACTTGTTCAAATTAAGCAGGCGTTATTCTCAGTTTGCAGAACTAGTGCATTTGTGTAAAGCTAGCTGGCATACTTTACTGTGGCTTTTGTAAAACAGAGATAAGAGGTGTGCACAATCAATAAAGAATAAAGTGGTTGCAACTGAGGTTTCTTGGCGTTGCCTTTGATGAAAAGGACTGTGTGGAGAAGGAATTGTAGTGTATCTAAAAGTAGCAAGTTAGCCATATTTTCTTTCACTTTTCATCACAAACATCAGCAGTGTACACAGTATCTGACTGATTGACTGTGGTGGTCTGGACAGGATGTGTGTTACAGCAACTGAGCACTGGCACAAGGGTGCAGTGAACAGCACTGCTGACTCACAGCGCTTGGGTCTCTAAGTTTTTAGCTGTGGACTCTGCATTAACTCCCAGGTTCTATGTAGTTTTTATCCAAGTGTTCTCAGTTGTATAATGAATGCCTGTCCCTTTTTAGCAATTATGTCCAGTGAAAAAACATGAAATGTGACATATATAGATGTTTTCTAGGGGAAGGAGTGCTTGTAAGGAGTGGACTTTTTAGCTTAGGCTCTGAAAAGGAAATTGGTTATTTTCTAATTCATGTAGCTATAAAATTCAGTATAAAAATTGTAAAAGTATTTGAATGCAAACACACTAGTTATTAAAGCAGCATGATGACAGGGAGTACTTCAGTACAGAGAGATTCAACTATATACATAGCCATGAGTTCCTTTATACCTTTCTGTCAAAAACAAACACCAAGTTCATACAGAGTTTAAAGTTGTAACTTTGACAAAATCTATTTATGTACATTGTCAAGGCGCGAATGAGTAAACATTGTAAAAATATGTGGAAAGGAGGACAGTTTGACAAAATCTCTAAGGGAGGTAGCATACTCCTCAGCTGTCCAGGTCTTTGCAGAATGTCCAGATTTTTGCCCCATATTCCTCCTAAAAAGGATTGAAGTTGCTAAATAGTTTTAGGCATCATATCCTTTAGAAAAATGCATACCAACACAAATCATGTTATTCTAGTAATTTTATAAGTTCATGAAAGCAATATTTATAATCTGTCCCTGTTTATTTTAGGCTTTGTCCAGATTTCTTGCACAAGACGTTGAGGGGTGTGGGTGTGTGTGTGTCTGCATCTGTCTGTGTGTGTGTGTGAGAGAGACAGACAGACAGAGTCAGAGAGAGAGAGAGAGAGAGAGAAATGCCCTAGTTAGATCTAGCAGGTGAAATTTATTTTCAAGTGTATTTTCAAGAAATTGTAAGCTTCAAGGGAAGCAAAGGTTGCTGCTGCTCATGCTAAGTCTGCTTAAAATGTGCAACTGTTTTGTTTAGCAAATGGTATCATTACTGTGGTATAGAATTTTAAAGCATGTTAGCACAGCAGATAGCATACTTGCATCTTGATGCAAAGGGCTGTAGGTTCTATTCCTACAGCATGTACATTTGTATTTTAAGGGGGTATGGTACTGCAGTCCTTAGTATGTCCTCCTTTGGATGAGACACCTAATAACTATGAACCTATTTTTCTGCTTGCCTCCCATTCCCTATTGCAATATACCAACTTACCATTTCTTTTACTGTAACATAGACAATTTATTATTCAAGAGCAACAGGCAGGGAATTTGTAAATGAAACACTGAAATATAAAGTTTTCTAGCAACAACCTCTTCATTAGTTTCAGATCTGTTTAATGTGGAATTATTCAGGTGACTTTTACTTCTGCAGAGATTCTGCATATTGATTGATATTGGTGGATTGTATGACAGAAGTTTGAGTGGCCCTTTAGGGTTGAAATGTTCTGAATTGCGCAGGTTGTCCTTATTGGTTCATATGATTTGTTTCATTGCTTAAAGGAAAAATGTTCAGAACTATAAAATTAAAATACACTCTAACAAGTGGTGCGGTATTATACAAGGGATATAATTCAATTATTATATAGTATAATTAATACAGTCAGGAAGGTGAATCAAAGAACTTTTGCATGGTTCTAAAAATGTGTGCAAGGAGCCTATGATTTGAAAACAGCCCAAAGGTAAACTTACCATGCCACTGGCCAGATGCATTTTCTTTGAATGTGGGTTTCAATGCTGTTTCAGTGAATGGGGGTTTCAAAGCTAAAGTTTTAATGCTAAGTCTGTTTTCATTGTAAAACTATTGCTTTGTTTAGGTTTAGTAAATGTCTATCAGACTGTGCTATAAAATCTGAAATAAAAGTTGTAAATTAAATCCAAATATATTAAAATCATTGTAGAAGTAAAGCATAAAACAGTATGCACAGAGATTTGAACAGTGTCTATGACAAATGGGGAGAAATAGCCAAGTAATGGGACACTGGAATGGCTGTGTGGGTGGGTGGGGTGCATGGGCGGAGGAGGTGGAGCTGCATGGGTGGAGGGGTGGGGCTTCATGGGTGGAGGGGGTGGGGCTATGGGTTTGCACCCCCCTGCAAAAAATCCTGCGGGCTCCCTTGCTATCCACCCTAATCAAATTGGGCCGATAGAACATTACTTATAATGTGAAGAGGGGTTTAAACAAATGGGAATTCAGCTCATAAATGTTTAATGTTTAATCAAAAAGCTTATTCACATTTTATTGATTACTGGAATATTTTATTGGCACATATTTTGCTGTAACCCCTTCGCAGTTAATGCTTTCAACCTAGAACTTTAAGGATCTTGGGTCTCCCTCACCTACCATATTTTCTTTATACAACCTTACCTAATCTTTGACAAATTTTTCTAGTTGTGGACCTTAATTCCTTTCTTTCCATACATACAAGTTATCCTTTGAGTCAAAGCATACTTTAATTCCTCAGGTTAATAGCACTTGTGCAAATAATGGTGTATATAGTTGATTGTTGTTCAACTGGTTGTTTGTAGGTGTAGTGTTTCTCAAATTAATGCCTTTACATCTCAATTTTAACCTTTAGTCAAATTTGATGTTTTTGGGTTTTCTTTGTGTACATTATTCTAATTACTAAAAATTAATAAAGATTATGGGAAAAAATACACATTTTAAGCTAATCTATGAAGAGGAATGTACACGATTAACCTTCTTCCTTGCCACAAGGGTGCAGGAAGCCCATTTCGTGTAAGATGGTACCTGTGTAATGAAAACTGGATATATTCAGTAGGTCTGAAACCAGACTGCTATCTATGCTGAAAATATAGTTGAAAACAAGTGCAGAAAATATGCAGTCAACAGCAAAACAAAATTTAGTGATCAGATATAATTTAAAAAGTGCAGACAGAAAATACACTTATTTTCTTGCTGCAGAAATATCAAGGGTTTCCCCAACCTAACCAGACCAGCCTACCTCCCGGTGCATTAGATGGAAAATCCACTTATCTCTTGATGTAACAAGTGCTTACTGATGTGTAAGAATACACTACTTTATCCAACAGCAAGCTAGAAAATAAATTCAGATCAAGTAAATCATGAGAGGCAATGAGACAAAAATGCACTTTCGAATACAAGCACAAGGCACATAAGTCCAATATGATAAAAGGGAGGCTTAAGCTCAATTTACAGTAGAGGTGGGCAGGTTAAAAGCACCAGGTTTGAAAAGCACAAAGGGGAGGGTGGTTGGGGAAACTAGCAGGGAATCACCAGCAGTGCTTTAATTTACACAGCCTTGAATCTTGCAGGATTATGGAATTATCTGTAGTTGTAGGTGAACTTCCATTCCACAAAACAGATAGGGAAAATGGGAAAATGGTTAGCAATACAACTACATTACTTACGACTTGCAGCAAATTGGGCTAGAGACAATCAAGGAATAATATTCAGTCTCATACCATCTTCAGTACATAAGGAGCTCTCAGCTGTTCAGTGAGCACCCAGAGATTTTACCTCTTACCCATCAGACTCCATAGACCTCATTTTATAGATGTACCATACACCCCCATGGTTAGTTACCTTAAAATAGCTCCCTGCCTGATCACTCCCCATCTTTTTCAAATCTGCTGAGATATAAAGTTCAAACATTGCAATATGGACTGTCAGTTTCCCTCAGCTTCTCCTTCCAGCCTGCTGGACATTTTTTTTGAGGCAGTGTAGCAACTGCCTCATGTACACTGACAACCCCTTACTCCTAAATAACTCAAGTACAGTTTGCAATAGATGATCCTATACTAAGGATCAGGAATCCTTGCTCTCTCATGCCCAGAACAGCAACACTAAACATGGTCATGCCCATAAAAGCTAGGAGTTTAAAATCAGAAATTGCAATTTCTGGAAGCACTCCTCTCCCTGGAAGATGTTGACATCTATGCACAGAAACCTGGTTCAAGGCCGCAGAAAGTACCCCAACCTTGCAAGGCTACAATGCCTTCCATACTTTCAGACCACAAACTGAGGGTGAGAACCAAAGGAGGTAAAATATCTTCATTAAAGATAGATTTCTAGACTGGTTAAACAAGAAAACTATGAAACTAAACCAAGCCCAAATTACCATGGGTAAGACCCCCCCCCCCTTCTAGGCCACCATCAGTAGTCCCCTTCCATGAACTAAGATGTCCACACAGCTACATGGGACAATTAAGGTACAAACTAACACCATAGTCATGGGTGACTTCAATATCCATTAATTGGGAAACATATGAGCCCAAACTCACGTGAACAAAAGTTCAGACTTGTTTACTCAAATGTCCTGGAACAAATAGTGCACCACCCCACAAGGGGCTCCAATATTCTAAAGACACAGCCATACCAAGATAGGATTAAAAGAAAGATCCAAGAAAAAAATCCTGGTGGATGTCTAGCATTAATTATACAATAAGTGAAAGATGCTGCTGTCTAAAATTACAAAAATGAGATCTTAGAACTGGAAGAGCACCCTACTCATCCTAAACAAGCAAATAAGACAACTCATAAAATCAAAGAGAAACTACGAGAAAAACATTAGTAAACCATAGCCAAGAATAATAAGGCTTTCTTCATCCTCATCCATAACCTAAACTGATGGACTCTGATATGTGCTTAACTAGTTGTGGATGGCATCACACAAACTAACCCAGTCTTCTCTTTTGGCTATTCCCATTAGGGGTCACCACAGCAGATCTGTTTCCATTTCTTCCTATCCTCTGCATCTTGCTCCATCACACCAACCACCTGCATGTCCTCTCTCACCACATCCATAAACCTCATCTTAGGCCTTCCTCTTTTCCTCTTACCTGGCAGCTCCATCCTTAGCATCCTTTTCCCAATATACTCTGTATTCCTCCTCAGCACATCCAAACAAATGCAATCTCACCTCTCTGGCTTTGTCTCCAAATCGTCCAACCCGAGCTGACCCTCTAATATACAGATTCCTAATCCTGTCCATCTTAGTCACACCCAGTGCAAATCTTAACATCTTTAACTCTGCCACATCCAGCTCTGACTCTTGCCTTTTTGTCAATGCCACAGTCTCCAACCCACATAACATAGCTGCTTTCACTACCCCTCTTGTAGACCTTCCCTTTCACTCTTACTGGTATCCATCTGTCACAAATCACTCCTGACACTCTTCTCCACCCATTCCACCTGCCTGTACCCTCTTCACCTCTCTTCCAAAATCACCATTACTGTGAACTGTTGATCCAAAGTACAAACCTCGCATCTGTAGTGCTCTTTCCTGGCATGAAGCCATACTGCTGATCACTAATCATCACCTCCCTTCTTAACCTAGCTTCCACTACTCTTTCCCATAACTTCAAGCTGTGACTGATCAATTTTATCCCTCACTCTTTAAAATCATCCTTATTCTTAAAGATATGTACAAAAACACTTTCTCCACTCCTCAGGCATCCTCTGACTTTCCAATATTTCATTAAATTGATAACCTGCTGGCAGACAAGTTTGCCAAAAATCCCCCCCCCCCCCAAGCATACCACAATCCAGGTCTTCATCTCCTCCTCCCTGCATCTCCAAAGAGCAAGTCATCTATGCTCTTTCCAAGGCTAAGAATACAACCTCCATGGGACCAGATGGCATTTTGGGCTGCATTCTTAATGTTCTAAAACAATAGCTAGCTACTCCATTAGGCACTCTACTCAACCACAGCCCAAGTACTGTCTTTGTCCCCACTGACTGGAGAAACAGTGACTGTTATCCCCTTCCACAAGGGGGAACTCTGCAACACATCCTGGTAACTATAGGCTAGGAAGTTTAACCAACCTCATCTGTAAGGCAATGGAACAAATCAACATGGACCTCAAAAGGAGGATATAGGTGACCTCCAAACCCTGGAACTGTGCCAGTTCAGTTTTGTCAAGGGCAGATCATGCTTGGACTTCAATAATGTGACTAGAGTCATAGACAAGGGCAAAGCCATGCACACAGGCTATCTTGACTTGGCAAAACTCTTTGACACTATCCCACATTCGGGCATCACTGAAACTAACACAGTTGAATATCAACCTGTATGTCATCAGGTGGGTTGGAAACTGGCTCACAGATCAAAGTTGGAAACTGACTCAAGTCCAGGCCAAAATGGAGGGGTTGTGGCTAACCAAGTTCATGGGTGACTGCAAATTAGGTGCCATCATTGAATCCCCTAGCAATATCAGCATACTTCAAGAGACTTA
This sequence comes from Protopterus annectens, assembly GCF_019279795.1. Taxonomy (NCBI): domain Eukaryota; kingdom Metazoa; phylum Chordata; order Ceratodontiformes; family Protopteridae; genus Protopterus; species Protopterus annectens. The sequence goes on along the minus strand of NC_056742.1, from coordinate 282,921,032 downwards.
CACAGACCATTGAGTGGTGCCAAAGCAAACCCCTCAACCTCAGAGCAAGAAATCTGGACAAAGCCATAAATAATGGGGGTACAAAGGCCCAAAAATAGGGACACTTTAAATATGGCTCTTAGAAAGTTAACAGCTTTTGGATTAGCATGAACTTAAGAGTATGAAGTCTGAAACTCAAATGTCCATTTTCTGACTTCAACCCTCAATGATTTGCCAGAAAGCCACAATTTTTGAGAATTGGACCAAAAATGAGTCAAAACTCCAGGCATTCAGCGAAAACCTATACAATTGAGAGGTCTGTGCCAAAGCCATGGTCTTAAGCTACATACTAAAAAAAATGCATCATGTCCCTGCTGATTATAAAATACACCAAGTACCAATTCAGTAGTGAGTGACCTAGGAACACAAGTTGACTGTAACCACCATGTGTCTACTGTGGTGAAGAGGGGATTCTGTGTCACTCACCTGATTAGCAAAGGCATCGCCTCGAGAAATACGTTATAAACCCCCTGTAGTTGTCCCTCATCAGGCATATTATCAAATAAAATGTACCATAATAGACACCTGCAGCAACTTGAGAGACCTTAGCAATTTCTTAGAAAATTCAGGGTCTCCAACAAATCTTATACACAGACAGACTTAAGTCTATCACTGTACTCAGTAGCATATGGACTACTTAGAGGTGACTTATGTCTGGTTTATAGGGCTCTGACCCAAATCCAATGGAAATTGTGCACATCCACAAGTTAAATGGGACTAGAGTCACCTATTCCAGGGAACTCAATCTAGCCTGTGAATAGGGCCTACTGGAGAGACAGATACATCTGCGGTTGAAACTTCCCTAGAATATACTTCCAATCCATATCAAGCAGAGTACCTCCATGACCATGTTTAGGCACAACCTGCACAACTGGATGGTAAACTAAATTTTTGCTGGGGATTGCCTGGCTTCTTTCCTTGAGATGGGTAGTCCTTACTAGAAAAGCCCTGGGCATATACTATCACTCATCTAGTATTATGAGACAACAGCTAGATTTATAAAGACACTCTGGTCAATAGCCTAGTAACATCCTATGAACCTATGAGGAATTCAGCCTCTGGCACTGCAAATGTGATTGATCGCAAGAAGCCATTTCATTCCTCCTAATCCTTTGGTTAGGGCTTGCCATCTTAATTTTTAAAAGGAGATATTCCAAAGTCTAAAAGTATTTTCTTCAGATGAAATTATTACCCCTCATGAACTTAACCAATTGCAACATTATGCCTCAAGCTAATGTGGGAGGAGTTATGGATCATGATTTCTATACAAATTCAATGAGGGATATTTACTATTCCTTACCAACCTTAAACAATTTCAGATTACAATTAGACATCAAAATGTCTAGACTTTCATACAAGTGGTCTTCACACAGGAGTCCATTATGCCATTTATGCTTTACCTAAATTGCATAGAGACTTTACCCACCACTGAAACCCAGAGGTTATGGGAAGTTGGATTACAGAAAATCTCTACATAACCTTTTCAAGTTGCCACCAAATATACAAATAGGCATGTCAAGATATTTATGCAGAAGTCAGTTTACAGCAATATCAAAAATCCACAGCTGGGGAAAAAGGGGGCAGCTGCCCTTGGTGCAAGCAGTTGAGGAACATGAGTCACTGTCTCAGTCCCTAAAGCAAGTCACGTGCCGATTCTCAGTGTACCCCCAACTTTCTGAACAGGTAGCTGCTCAGCTGTTTTTTAATTCTCCACAAAACATTTGTTTTGTGTTTCAGTTTTGTTTGAAGGGGCTATTGCCAGAGGCTTACCCATTATACATGCAGTACAAGCACATTGAGCCAATAGTTTTTCCAATGCCAAAAATTTGTTGCATCTTAGAGTTCGAAGTTTCCAATGGCAGAAAAAGCACAAGCAACATGTATCCATCACTATACCCAGGCATGATAATGTAGCTTTAACAGTTTAATTTAATAGCAACCACCATTTGTAAATGGATTTCTTATTGGGATGCTAAACAGCATTTCTATAATATTGAACTATTTATTCAAATTGCATTTCTCACCATTCATTTTAGCTTTACAAGCTCTTAAAACAGTATGTATCATTAGGTCCTTATGTTAAGCTATGTAGTGTTACTAATAACAAGTGAAGGACTTGGACAGTTGCTAGCATGAAGCTTGCCTCTTCTAACAATGAGGTGACGGCATCCTCCTTAACTATTGTAATAATGAAAACTGTACAGCAGACAGAAATGACTAGGTCACACAACTTCATATTACAGCAGGCTGCCAAAATTAGGAAAATGCATTAGCAAAACAAGATGAAGTTCAAGCAGGGTTTAAATTTTGTAAAAGTAAAAAAAAAACACACACACTGGAATTAGTGTAGCTAAACAGATATGCTTGACAATTGGATACAAAGTTTAAATTACTAAGGCTACAACTCAGATGCAGTATTTAATGTTATTTGTGATGCTACTAATCGTCAAGTATAAACACAATATACAAGTTCATGCACTTCTTACCACACTGAATTCCTATGCATGAAATCTGGACAATTTATGGACACAGCATGTGTAGCAAAATATAGTGTCAAGCACCATACAGACAGGTGTACTACATTTGAAAGTACTAGGACAACAGTGGCCAAAGAGTGAAGTCTTAGGCTTTTAAAGAGTCAGTTATGAATTATGATGGAGATAACCAAAGGGCACTTTTAGACTGAAACTGGCAAACATAGCCCTAAAAATATTTAGAGTTGCTAAACTGACAAACCTCTCAAAGACCCTTGTCCTGAAAGATAGCGGTTTTTCATCTTGACACTCTGTGAGAGAACTTGTTGGTGAAACTGCTCATGTGGTCATATGAGGATTTACAAGATCCGTCAAGAGGGAACATTACATATTTAAGGACAAAAAAAACGAATACCAAACTCTTTAAAAGCCATAGATGTTTATTAATGGTGGTACCTCCTCAAAAAGAAAAAAGCTGATTTGTGAGTTTGACAAGATCAGTGAACAATGAATTTAAAGCTGGACAACTTCAAACTGAAAGGTGCAAACAGCTTTTCATCAAAAGGGAAACATTAAATTCTGCTTAAATTTTAAGTTGCACCGATTGCTTTTTGTCCATGGTTTAGCCAAAGTCATTGTATTTTTAGTTTGTTCTGGGACTTAAAGGCTTGCAGCTTCATTTTCAGTTTTGTGAATATTGTACTACTGTAGGATTTTAGCATCGTTTGTTATACTGCATTTCTATTTCTAAAGGTAGAATTAGAAGTGAAGGGTAACTTTTTTGTATTTTGAACCCAGTCTGGGGCCTCCATCATGTAGTGCGTCACAGCTGCGGCAGATCTGAGCCTCAGTTATTTACTACAGCATTGCCATTAAAACTCTGCATAGTATGTGGTAGGACTGTAGTGACCATGTTGATGCTTAGTGGAGTACAAGTTACATTCCAGTGTCTTTGTTCACCTTGTTACTGCTTCCCTGATCAGAGTGTCTTTACACTGAGGGGGTCCATCTACCAAGCCTGGAACTAGAGACCCATAAGCCTAACCACACTTATCTGCAAGGCCATGGAAAGAATCATGGACCTTTAAGACATAGGCAACCTTCAACCCAGGTTTGGCTTTAAGGTAGATCATTCTTATTGAAACTTGTGAATTTCAAGAATGTTAAATCCCAGTTTGGTGGCTTTAAGGTAGATCATTCTTATTGAAACTTGTGAACATCAAGAATATTAAATCCCTGTATGAAATACTGCCCATCTTGACTTGGCCAAGGCTTTTAACAATGCCCCACTCTGATATCATTGAGAAGCTCTTCCAGCTGGGGATTAACCCATACGTTAGTAGATGGGTGACCAACTGGCACAGATAGAATGCCTACTAGCAAAGTTGGTGATTCCACCTCTACCAGTACACCAGTTACCAGTGGCATACCACAAGTATCCCTGTTGGACCCTCTGTTCAGAATCTATTTTTTTTAGAAGTCCAGGTGAAAGACAGCCTGTCACTTACCAAGTTATGATTGCAAACTGGGCACAAGTCCCCAAATGTTTTTAACATTATAAAAGGGGCTAAGAAATGATTGGTGCCAAAGCCGGACTAAAACCAAAGGCATTATCCCCTATAGCAAAGGGGAAGTCCCTGCAAATTACAATACTGACAGCACCCCCACCCAAGCTTAAACCCAGTGGTGAGAAATTTGGGAACAAAGGATGATAGCAAAACTTCAACCACGTGTCCACAGTGGTGAGAAACATTGCACATTTCATAAGGGCATCACATCCAGGACCAAGGAACTGTAGAGAACACTCCCTTTGGCATGTACCCTAGACACTTGCAGGAGACCAGAGGTTTCTCACCAAGAAAATTCAAGACTTTCAAAACAGGACCTAAATGGAAAGACTGAAAGTCCTGTTACTGTACTCTGTATCCTAAAGCCTGCTGAGGAGACTTGTGGCTGGCCTACAGAGCAGTCTGACCTGGCCCTAATGGAAATAATGTACATCTACAAATAAAATGTAGAGTCATTTACTCCATGGATCTCAACCTAGCCTGTGACAGTAGCAGGACATGGCTGGAGAGAAATCTCCCAGAGAACACAGCTCCACTGGAATAAACTCCTAATTCCATGTGAAGCAGAGTTACTCAAGGACCCTATTCAAGCACAACCCAGACAATTGGATCGACCATAAATTCACCCTGGAGGTGGCATCCATGTCCCTCATGGACAGGGGAAGTCGATGCCATCACATTCTCTGCAAACAAAGATCAACTGGGGAACACCAATATAACATGGCTAGGCTTGTAAAGGCTCTAGGGCCATTAGCCTAGTATCTTCCTATGAAAAGGGAGTAGGTCCTGGCATTGCTCACAAAGGCCAGAAAGCCTCAATGGGCCCCAACAATCGCCAAAGATGCCTCTTAAACAGCTTTAAATGACATCAGGCCCACTTTAGTCCCTTTTCAGCTATGGTCTCAAAACAGGCTTTTTACCATTGAGAACTGCAACTGTTATCCTACTTCATGGGTGGAACAACCAACTCTAGAAACTACAGGCCTATTAGTCTGACTAGTCGAACATGTAAAGCCATAGAACTCAAGGAAATAGGCAACCTTCATACATTGGATTCAACCCAGTTTGGCTTTGGCAAGGGAAGGCCATGCCTACTAAATGTGGTGGACTTTGAGAAGGTCATCAAGTCAAGGGATGAAAAGGAATCTACATACCTCCTACCTAGACCAGAAGCAATAATGCACAACAGGGTGCATTACTGTAAATTCATACCTAGAGGTGTTCAAGGCTTGACACCAGGCAGAGGGTCTCTACACCGCTGCTCATGGTATTTCACTTTATTTTTTATAGTTCTTCCACCTAATGTTTAGCTTGTAGCATATGTAAATGTAAATACATCCAAAATAAGATTTTTGGAAAAAGTCTATATTTACCTCCATTTTACTCAATTTGTGGTCATCTTGGCAATCACTGGGGACTGAAGTCACCAAATCATGACATACATTTGTGTTGTACTTCAGAAAATGCATGTAACAAATCTCATTCTAGCAACTTTCCAAAAGCAATATTTAAAAATCTGCTCCTGTTTGAAGCTTTGTTTCCTCTTAATTTTAGGCACCAATGCTGCACTGAGGTCACTTATATTTTAAGAGGAAAAGTGATGTGTGCACAAACAGCAAAAGTGCTGTTTAGCCAGGGACGTTGGGAGGCATACTAACAGTACACATTTGAGTACAGTGTTTGCATGGAGTGGTTAGCACAAGGCAGTCACTAGGACCTAGGAGAAAAAGCTAAAGCAGTGCCTTCTCATACGCACACCAATACAGATGCAAGCATATTTTCCACTTGCACATGCAATTTAAAATAACCGTTACACTGAGACAGAAGGTAACTATGTAAAATGAATGGTTGTGTATACGTACCCTATTTTATTATATATATATATATATATATATATATATATATATATATATATATATTGTATACACACACACCACACACTAGCCATTCTGTTTGAATGAGAGATAGTAGGTGTGTATGGAATGTAAACTAGCAGTTTTTTGTATGAAAGAGGGTGACTAACTGTACAGATTTAGCCTCAAACCAAAACTGTTTCTCTATAATGTGGTTCTGGCAAATCAGAGGACTGAAGTCACTAAACAATGCCCTATATAATCATTCAGAAAATGAATTTGAGCACAAATCCTGTTATTCTAATCAACTTTCTTATTTAAGAGCAACATTTAAAATCTATCCCTATCATACTCTCAAATGTCCAGATTTTCACCTCATTTTTGTTCCATTTCTCCTATAATTTGTGGTTTTCTTGCAAATTACTAGCCACCCATTGAGGACTGAAGTAAGAAAATAAACTCCATATGCTTCAGAAAATTCATGCTAATGCAAAACCTGCAATTATATCAACTTTCCAAGCCTGTAAGGGCAATATTTAAAAATGTTTCTCTATTATTTCAGGCTTTGTCCAGATTTCTTGCAGAGAGAGTGAGAGCATCTCAACTGTCCAGATTTTTGCAGAATTCCCAGATTTTTGCCTCAGTTTTGGCCTATTCCTCAATGTTTGTGGTTTTCTGGCAAATCAGAGGACTGAAATAACTATACATTTGAGTTGACTTCATTTCCTTTAGAAAATGCATGACAAGACAAATGCTCTTATTCCAGCAACCTTCTAACTGTAAGAGCAATATTTAAAATCTGTCCCTACTTTAGGCTTAGTCCAGATTTCTTAGGTTAAGAGGTACCAACTACCAGACTGCTGAAGGAACTGAGCTCCAGTGGAGACAAGAACCTACCAGGACTGCCAACGGAATTGAGTTTGAGCTTCAGTGCATTTTCCAGTGACTGAGTTTCATTTCATTTTCGTGGAATTGAGAGTTTCAAGGGAAACTAGACTTGGTTGCACACTGAAAACAAATTTACTGTTGCTCATGCTAACTGTTTTGTTTACCAAATGGCAGTCACTGTGTGTTGTAGAATTTGAAAGCAGTATTAGTAGCACAATTGCCTTTCATGCAGAAGGCTGTGGATTCTACTCCCACAGCATGTAGGTGAAGTGCTGGCATTGCAGTGCCATTTTGGTTGCAGATTTGGTGCATTTTAAGGGGGTGTAGGGGTTTTATACTCCTGAGTGTGTCCTCCTTTGTATAAGATGCCAAGTAACTATAAATTTGGTTTGTCAGTCATTCCCTATTGAAATATTACCAGCATTTCTAATGAAACATAGGCAATTAATTCTTTAATGGCAACAGGCACTGAATTTGTAAATGAAACATTGAAATGTAAAGCTGTTCTCATTCATTGCTCTTTACTAGTTACAAAGCTATTTAACGTAGAATTATCTGGATGACTTCTGCAGAGATTGTTTAGCACATGGCTCTGTTTATGCAGTTTTATTTCAGTATCTGTAATCATGTGTAGAAGTAAAGAAAACTGGTTCCCTGCATCTTTATTTAAAATATCTTATGATAATTCTTTCCATGGCTTTACATACAAGACCAGTCAGACTTATGGTTTGTGGTTATCCAGGCCAGTAGAAGGTTAAACCTTGTGCTAAGGATCAACTGCTGTAGTCCTCCATTCACTAAGCATAAAGCCAATTAGTCAGCTAATGCTGAGCAGTGATTTAGAGTGCTTAATAGCTCATGTTTCATGCTATCGAAGAGGTATCCCAGGATATTATCAGGGCCCATTCAGGTTGTATTCTTCAACTTGGAGTACATTGAAGACTTGTTCAGTAGTGATAAGCACAGGATTTATGGTGGAGGGTGTCTTCAGAGAGGTATTGAGGGGAAGAAGGGGTGAAACTGGGATTAAATTCATCAGCCAGTAGGTTTGCTATATCCTCAGATTCCTTTTAGGTGGCTTCATTTACAAGTTGTTCAGCACACTGTCATCTTACCTTTGAGGTTGTGAACAAAGCTGACGAAGGCTTTGTGGTTATCCTTTGTCTTTCAGGATATTTCTGCCTCAAATTTGGCTTTAGTAGGCTTGATAAGACTTCTGAGTTGCTTATTTAGTTTGAGGGGTTTCATACCTTTCTGGGTACTGCACTTCCTAGTTTTGGCCATGGTTTTCCTCCTTGTTATACAACTTGCTGATATCAGGATTCCACAATGGTGGCTGGTTGAGTTGGTTCTCTTATTCCGTCTGGGTACAGCTACCTCAGTGCAGCTTACATTATGGTATAGGGTTTCTGTAAATGATTTGCATAGTGGTGGCAGTGTTCACATCGTTTTGGGGGATGGAAATTTTAGCATGGTACAAGCCATTACTACAAGGTTTACTTTGGAATAATTCCTGAGGGTAAGATGGCATCCACTTGTGAAGCGTTTGGAGAGGTACATACCAAAAGGGGCATTATACCTCAGTGATTGGCCTAATAAGTGCCAAGTAGAGGGGAACAATTATATGCCTAGATCTGGATGATGTACCTTTAGATACAAGCTGTACAAGAAAAAAAGGATTCCCTTACAATAAGTGAATACATTAGGCCCAAGTCCCATCTTCATGCAAGATAATGTGTTGCAGCATCCAGCACAAAACCTGTTTTGAGATTAGTATTGAAGAGCCTTTGTAGGGGGTTCGACATTATCAGGTTTCAGGACTAGCCAGTAGGCAGTCTATTAGGTTACCCAGTCGCAATAGACATTGTTCTTGGCCTTGGGTACTAACTTCAGAAATTGAGAGATTTGAAGGGGTTATAGATGCAGCTATTTTATGTGAGAATATCGGAAGACTGGTGGGTTGAAGTTGAATCTGAAATAGTTGGCCAGTGGATTGGCTATATCCTCTGGTCCGTGTGATATCATTTATTAGCTCACTGGAGTGCCAGTCATGGCTAGAGATTTCTAGTCCAGTTAAAATACTTTTATTATTTTTCACTTGGGTTTATATTTACCTCAGATCAGGCTTTGTTTGATTTAACCACAGTCCTGAGTTCCTTGTTTAGTTTAGCAAGAGTGTTAGCTTTCCAAGTTAAATTTTTGCATGCAAGGACTATTTTTTCTTTTATTATGCTGCCCATAGGGCTTTATTTTTGAATATGGTGGTGTATTTAATTCTGGGGGGGGGGCATATGCAACTATTTAAATACGCATAGAACTTGGCAGTAAATTATTCTGTACAGTGGAAGTTTGAAACAGGCTTATTAGAGGAACCCCATCCTCAACTAATGCCCTGTACCCAGCATAGTCAGAAACCAGCACTACTCTGATACAGTGTGTGCACATGAGATCACTTACACTAGCTTTATAAGGGGGTTGAGAACGGTGTGGTTATTTTCTTTTGACATTTTCCACAATTAAACCAGAGTGTCTTCATTTGTTCTTTCAGCATGTAACAGCATAGGGCTATACATAAAAGTGACTATTTTCATTTTGTGGGAGGCAGCCAGGCAGCATTTGCACATATGCTTTGTCTTTTCAAGGAGTTGCCTTCTCAGCATATTGGGTGGTATTGTGTCAGCTTTGAACATTAAACTTTGGGCAAAAATGTCTTCCTTGAATTTCTTTTCAGTAATTTTGTTCAGATGATCACTGGATCATAAGACTAGAAAAACTCCAAACAAGCATCTTACAGCATGCAAGTCCCACTGGTCCTAGGGCAATTTTCTTGCTTTAACCAATTCCCTTTCAGCAAAGATTCGAGATTCACAGAATATAAGCAGGGTAGCTGGTTTGTCTTTTGGCTTTATCCCGGTAAGGGGTCGCCACAGCGGAACTCCGGTCCGCTAAGGATTGGCAGTAGATTTTTTTACGAAACGCCAAGGTGCCAGCTCGACACCCAACCTTCAACGAAGGCATGCCAATTTATGCACGCAACCCCAACCACGGGGAGGACATGCAGACTCCACCCAGAAGTTACTCCCAAGCCAAGCATCGAACAGGAGAACCTCTTGCTGAGAGGTAACAATGCTACCACTGTACCACCACAGAATACAAGGATGTAAATTTCAACTGCTTTAGCTCTCTCGACTCCCATGGGTACACTTCATTTATGGTCAGTGGCAGTATGAGTGAACCCAGTTAAAATGCATTTGTTGTTGAGAATGTAAGGTTTACCATTCCAAAAGGCCTAGTGTGAGTGTAGGCTGTAGATGTGAACTGCCATTGCCAAGTGATCCATGCAGGTGGATGGGAGGTAGTTGTGGCCACAGCACTGTGGAGCATGTGCTGCCTAAAGCCTGCCAGTCCTTTAGATTAGTCCGCAACACTACTGGAGCTTTAAAAGAGCCACTACAGGAGTTGGGAGCTGCAAGGGAAAGAGTAATCTTTGGGGGGGGCAAACTGATCTGCCGTAAAAAGAGTTTGACTTGCGGAAGATGTACCTTTGGACGGAAATGGTCATTGATCATGCAAGTAATTTCTACCCCGGCATATACATGCAAGTGATCTGTCCAGAGATCAGCAATATAAAGGGGGCATGGCTTTGTCAGTGTTAATATGGGTGTAGCTTGAGGGAGCAGCAGTCTGGAAGCTGCGAGTACAAATTAAAATCCGGACTACAGCCCTGTGCTTACAAAGTGCAAAATGGTGATGGCAGCTTTGTACTGTCATGAAGTGGCAGACAGTTCAATGGCCCATTCTCTAAAGATTGGGATCGCATGCTGATACAGCTGACAAATTCAAACTGGGCATAAACCCATACATAACTCTGGATTGCTAGCTTAGACAAGTCCTTGCAAGTTAAGAGTGGTAATTGTGATTTGTCACCAGAAGGGTACATCAGAGCTCTGTGCTGGGACTGCTCTTATTGGACATCTACTTCAGAGTTAGAATGTCAAGGGCCTTTGATTGACCAAGTTCAGATGACAGCAAATTTGGAATCGAACCCCCCCCCCCCAATAACACCTAAGAGGGTTCAACAGATTAACACGCTGCCAAGAAAAGCAGTAGTGCCTTTTGGAAAAATACCTAGGCTAAATCAAGAAGACCCCCCCCCCCCAAGCGTAAGGGATCTGGGAACATTTAGACAGTAACTTGGCCTTTGCCTAGCATGTGGCAAAGGTAGCACATTCAACGTTACACATCTTACAAGGCATGGCATTCAGGTTCCAAGTAGTCAAACTCATTAGCCCTCAAACCTATGGAGTCAATGCCCCCTTTGACATATACCTGACCAGACATATGGAACAGCCAAATGTTTGCCCACAATTTCTTACTGTAGGCATTACTGAAAGCCCTCTATATTCATCTTCTACAGGTGAGAGAGGAAACCTATGCCTGGTAAACAAGGAATCCTCTTTCCCAGCTCTGATGGACCTTTTGTACATCCATAAAACTGCAAGAGTCACTAGACCCAAGGATTTAAATTTTGGAGGAGACATGTTGGCAAGATAGGTGTCAGGAGGATCCCCACCCATATGGATGGAAGTCCACCCCCAACTCTATTTAAGGGAAACCTTAACCAATGGGAAACTGGAAATTCACCCCAGGTCTACACCCAACCCACCCACCCACATGCCCTCTTGAAACTTCCCATCACACCTAAAACTCCCATGATACACTGGGACAATTGGGTTGGACTACACAGCTAGGCTTAAAGGCCCTGGTGTTAGCCTATGAGTCAGAATCAGACACTTCAAAAACTTCAAACTGAAATGATTATGTCAGCCAAGATTTGAGAGAGCACAGCAGCCCAAGTAACTAGAACAAGGTTACTGCACAATAAAAATCCTTCATGCGGAGGAAAAGATTTCTTGGATGACCTGGCATTTTATAGGTTACCTACTTCAGGCTTGGGTCTGAAACTGCACAAAAGGGATCAGGCTTAAATTCACAGCTGGCATTAAAGGTGGAGCCGTTTCAAAAACAGTAGGCCTTAGTGCAATACTCTACACAGTGCATCAGTACAATGTTTCTGACAGGTCATACCTTTGCATTTGGATTCCCATTTTGAAGGGGATGTTTTAATGCTCCTGAGCATATTAGCCAGCATTCATACAGTAAGATCTTAATTCAGTGAAATTTCTGTACACATACCCAAATCTGGATGACTCATTTAACACTTATGGCAAGGACATGGTATGGGTACAGGAATACCACAGAGTGGGAGTGGAATAAAAGCTTTTCCTAATCCAGTTAAGTGTCAAAGGGCTGAAGGTCCACATGAACATGGAGCTACAGCAGTGGTGGTACGTTATTTCACTAAAACCTGAAAGGCAAGACAAAGATGGAGTACATGCTGAAATGTGAGACAGACCTGTTCAAGGACATGCAAGGATCCAAGGATGTTGGACCTGTAGTGACAATGGTAGCAGACTTGTGTATTATGAGACATCTACACTCTAGTAGATACAGACTGTTTAGGAGAATTTCACTCAAGTGCAAATTTCAGTAGTAAAAACACTGGCAGCTTATCCTGTTGCGATGTGCTCATGATAGAGCAAAGCACGTTGCCCTCATACATCTGGCAGTATGTTGCCTTGCCACCTCAATTGCACAAGGACATCCCTCATTCAGTAGAGTATACAACTGAGGAGCACATCCTTGCTGTTCAGACTGTATCTGGTGATATTGCTGGTGTTCAGGAGCTTATGAATTTTAATCAGGTCTAACAGAGAAGCAAACACTGAATTATGCAATAATGACAACTGAATGAACACTGCACTGTAGTTGAGACTTAAAATTCAAAGTATTTTTCCTTTGAAAGGAGCATAACATTTGAAAGCATTAAGATTTGCACAACCTCCTCACAAGACTTCAGCCGATTTCCCAAAAGGGGGAAAATAACCCAGCTTCACAGCAAGAATTTGAATAAAATCTCTAACCTCACTGATGCATTTTAAAAGTTGTAGTCAAACCCTACAGCTGCTTGGGAAAAAATATTTGCCATCACACCAAGCTTGTTTTACTCCATAGCATTTATACTTTGTATACTGCACAATACTAGTTGTCTAAACCCCAGACTGGAAACTAAATGCTGACTCAGGAAGTTATACTGTACACAGAAAAATTATACAGTTCCCCTATTTATTCAGTGAACTGGGTAACTTCAGGCATGACAACCGACAATAGAAAAATTCAATGACAAAGTATACAGTGGGAGTGCTAAAAAACAGATTATAGTATGCCTTTTTTAAATTCTGTTATAAACAATTTGCTTTTTACTCGAGCATTTGATTCCAACCCTTCTGTTCAGAAGAGAATTCCAGAACACTGCTACTCCTGGATGCAAGGAAACCGAATTATCTAGGAGCTTGAATGTAAAACATTTTAGGTCTGCTACTAATCCTATAACAATTGTACAAGTCTTAGTACTTTTGAGTAACACCTGATTTCCAAGGATCAAAATGGGTTAACCAGTTCAGAAAATGTAGCGAATGACTTGCTCTAAATTGCTATAGTATAACAAATCCCTCCCAAAAGTTCATAGTCTGTTGATGTGAAGATCCCATCTTCCAACTCATCCAAGCACAAGAAAAACACAGCTTCTCGTCGATTATACTGGTGCTAATGATGTCACAAGATGTATCAAGTGTGCACTGGTACTAGCTGTTCTTGGGTATGCATAGTATAGGTTCTGTGCATATGTTGCAGTTGACTCAAGATCACCGTGAGCTGGTAGCTGGTTGAAGTACACTGAACACTCATTCTGCAAACAAAGAATGAACACAGGTGAAATCTGTTTACTAGTTTACACTGAACTACACACTAGCCTGAAATTATATACACTGTGAAAGGGTTCAAAATTTAGTAATCAAAAGACCCTTTAAAGTAAGCTTCCCAAGTAATGTATAGGGTACCAAACCTACTTATGCAAAGTCTGTAGAATGGTTTAGATATACTGGGAAGAAGTACATGCAAAACAAGCAGGTATTTACTGTCACCTTCTCAAAAGGCCCAGTCCCATTCCCTTTGCTACACACATGAATATAGGCAACACATTAGGAATGGAAATAAAGTTGAAAATCTAGCTGGAAAAGTGATTCAAGAAAGCATACAAGTTTCCCATTAACCCTGCAGGAAGCACATAAAAGTCACTGAATTACTAACGTTGGCCATTTACCCGTGGTGGTGGTGCTGCGGTAGCGTTGTCGCCTCACAGTAAGATGCTGTCCGGTTCGATTCTCAGCTAGAGTGTCTTCTGCGTGGAGACATGTGTGAATGGGCGTACCTTCGTTGAAAGTTGTGCGTCAGACCTGGCAAGCTGATACGTAAAAATCAACTGCCAATCAGTAGTGGACCAGAGTTCCACTGCAGCGACCCCTAACCGGGAAAAGCCGAAAGACACAAACTAAAGTTGGCCATTTTACTTTCAATAAGTTTGGGGAAATCAGGTAACATGCCCAGAGTAAGCTAGCTGTAATCAACCCATTCCATAGTGTGTATCCAGTTCGTAAAATTGGATAACTAGTGCTTACTACATGGCAGCATACTTCAGGCAGCTACTAAAAAAACAAATTGATACACCTCATTCATGTAATCTTCAGTAAAAGACTGTCATATGCTTTACTAGGTTTGATAACACCAAGCATTCCTACAGATTAAACACCCTATATGCCTAGATGAGGTCTCTAATAAGAGGCACTATACAAGTTCAGATAAGTTTGTATCCATAAACTTAGATCCATGGACACATTTGGTTTGAGTGTCATGCCACAAGTCAGATTTTTTTTAATTGAGCCATTCCTGTAAAGATCGGATTATAACTCCCTTGTCAGAAATTCATGCAGTCCCCCCCCCCCCCAAACTTGACATCAGTCTACTCTGCATGAAATATACATGCATATACTGGCACCAGTTGCAGTCCATATTCACTACAAATAGGTCATGAAACTCAAAATTATGAGTTAGGCAGATGTCTGAATGTCTTGAGCCCCTTCAGACTTTTGAATTGGCTTACACCTATTACTGAAATGTTAAAGCTGTTTACATTCATGGATGCCAACTCGTCTCTATCTGAAGATGCAATTTCACATTGGGAATATTTCCCAGCATGGCTTCAAATAGTTGCATATTAAAATTTCTTGGTAAGGAATCAACTAGGTGCTCAAGAGAATTTATGGCTCTTGGTGCAACAGTACACAGGATTTTCTGCCCATTTTTCCTCTTCAGTATTTTAGTTTTGAAGTACTAAATGTATGGGGGACAGTTTTAGACCTGCATTTGATGTTGGTCACCAATATAACAAAATGACTCCTTTGAACACCTACTCCTTTGTTTTTAGCTCCAAAAATGCCATTTGTCAAGTCATTTCACTTTTTACACTAAAACGCTGCTTACTTGAATTAAGTTTGTCAAAACAATACCAGTGTAACTTTGCAGGTACAAGTCAGATTACCCACTTTTCTTCACATACCAAGTTCATTAAACATTTAAGAGTTGATCTTCAGTCAAAACAAAGTTTTATGAAAAACATTAAACGCATTTTGAAAGTTAGATGTCCAACTGCCCTTGAATATACATCTGCTTACAAAATCATTTGGCAATAGACAAGTCACCACGTTTACTCTTCCAGATCTACTGAACGCAAAGGGAAGTTAGAGCCATCCATATTTAAAAATATGCAATCTAACCAGTTTGCAGAGTTAATTCTGGCATGCCTAGTCAGGCATGAACACAGCACATCACACATACAAAGCAGTGGTGGACTGCTGAGATTAGGACAAATGATTGCAAGCTTTATATTCTGCTTCCTCATTACAGTGGTAGAATAGAGTACTCCTATCAAGAGTACCACTTTAAGGAATTCTAGATAAAGCCAGAAGATATGGGATTAACAGAATCCCAAATCACTCAATACACATTTTGAGCAATTATGAGCAAGACTGCCAAGTCAATGATACTTTAAAGTTAGGGGCAGTTGAGAGGCATGAGGTAGGGCTGCAATGCCTTACACTTATCAAAAGGGATAAAATTAAAAAGCTGTTAATCAGGTTAATCTGATTAGGCCAATGGCCTCAGGAGAGATGCAAGGTGGTTTACCTACACACAAAGGGAAATGTTGCCAGGGCATCTACTTCCCTACTCTTTTGCATACAGGGACTCATTTGGCATTACACTTCCTGTATTCTGGTCCGGGTGTGAAAGTGGCTCAGAGAAGCAGAATTTTTAAACATGGAGGAAGGTGATTTTCATGTTTTTGTAAAACTTAATAAAACAGCTGGAAAGCTTAATGTGGCAGATAATGGGTTGGAAGTTATAAAGAATGAGAAGTGGGGAAGGGAAAAAAGTGGAGAGTTGAGTAAAAAAAAGTGGAGAGTTGAGTAAAAGGCAAAGAGGGACAAGAAGTAGATATGGCAGAGTTAGCAAAATTTTCAGAAGATTCTGCAACACCAGAGTGTTATAACCCTCCAATCAAGGGACTGCAGGATGTTTATTTGAAAGAATTGAACAAAGCAAACTGGAGTGAGAAGGCAGTGTTGTGGGGAGAAATATCGACAGAATTCAAGAAGTTCAGGAAATAAGAAATCATACGCACAAACGGAGAAGGTAAAAGAAGATAAGGCAGAAGCTGCAATCGGCAGATAAGTAAAATGGAAAAGAAATTGGACAGGTATGAACTATAGCACAGCATCAGTTCACCACTGGGTATTGAACCCAGAGGCAAGAGCTTTTATTTGTATAAAGATACTTTTGAATATGAGAAATTTTTATAACCGTATGGAGAGAGAATGAAAATCTTTGGAACTCTTGTGCAGACATGTAACAGAGAAGCTAAAAAAGTAAACAATTTCATACAGAAGTAGAGATATTTTAAAGCAATTAATAATAGTCTAGATATGTAATGGACAATACAAAGATCCGACAATAGAGGTTTATGGATTGGCAGTGGGAAGGAGGTGTTATTGAAAATGCATTTACTGAATATAATTAATGTGGAGGGGAATAAGGGAGTGGTTAGATACTAGGACAACCAAAGATGTGGTACAGGATTTAACAATTGTGACAAAAGGAACTGTACTTGCCACAAAGTTAATCATGAAGCAAAAAACAAGTAAAAATGTGTGAGTGTGAAAATAGGACATTCATGGATAGACTAATGCTACAGAAAATTATACACAGTAAATCAGACCAAGACAGGGAGAGTGTTTTAGTACAGAATACTAAAGACAAGAAAAAAAGAATGGGAGTAAATGTGTACAAAGGAAACAAAGGAAAAGGAGAGAGAAAGTAATTCAACTGATGAAGAGGATAAGTTCTACTGGGAAAAAAGAAAATAGAAATTTAAATAGGTATAGGGGGAAATAACGGTAAAAGTAACAAAGGGCGATAATCCTAGCCATTAATGTGAGTAATATAAGCAATGTTCAGCTAAGGCTAGAAGGTTGGAATTGTGAACATTGTTAGATATGGACATAGTATTAGACATAACAGAATACAAATTAATGCATTATGGGAAAAAAGAAGTTATGTACTCACCATAATGTTCCATGTATGCAGTCCATCTAGCCGATTATTACGTGTGGGTTCGGAGCTAATCCTCAGCTCCGACTCGGCCGCTTAGAAAGCCTAAAAACTTCCGATTGGCTCATGGCTAAGAGGTATCCCATGGTGCATGCGCACATTCCCCAGATCTTGTTTGCTACTAGTCTATCAGAATAAGAAAGAAAAAGGACAAAGGTCCAGAGGAATAAACTGCAATAAAGGCACCCTTATGGTATAAACCACTGTAGAAAAGGAAACTGTATCCAGATCCTTCAGGAAGGGGGCTGGTGGGTGGGTTCGTAATAATGTTCGGTGAGATGGACTACATACATGGAACGTTATGGTGAGTACATAACGTCTATGTTATGTAGTCCTATCTCACCTCCATTATTACGTGTGGGACAGCGTCCCTAGCATCTTGAATGGGTGGCTCACTGGAAAACACTCCCGAGTACTCTGGAACCAAATGAGGCTCTACCCCCTGGAAGTAGAATCCAATTTATAATGGGAAATGAAGGTATGAGGGGTAGCCCATGTTGCTGCTGCACATATATTATCAATAGGTGTCCTGGCTTGGAAAGCAGAAGAAGTATAAAAGGACCTGGTAGAATGCGCTTTGACTTTAAAGGGCAACTCCTTTCCCTGAGAACTGTAAATAAAGGAAATATAACTAGAGATCCAGTTCAATAGTGTGACCTTAGAAACTGACAAAGCCATTCTCGCCTCAGCAAAATAAACAGCTATTACAATTTTCTAAATCATTTGGGCCTGTGGAAATAGAAACCCAGTTGCCTATGCACATCCAATTGGTGGAATGTATACTTTGCTTTATTGGTATGATTAGGGAAGAACACTGGCAATTCAATTGTTTGGTTTAAGTGAAATTGATAACAGACTTTAGGAATAAAGGAAGGATTGGTCCAGAGAGAAACTCTTGTCTTTGTGAAAAATTAAATATGGAGGTTTAACTGATGGGGCTTGTAGTTCAGAAACTGGTCTAGCTGAGGTTATTGCCACCAGAAAAAGTCTTCTATGACTGGAATTTCAACTGACATCTATGGGCTGGTTCAAAGGATGGCAAAGTTAGTCTAGACAGAACTAGATTCAGATCCCAGGGAGGAATGGGGTCTTGCACAGGAGGTCTTGACATCATCGAACCCCCCTAAGAAAAGATTTGCACAGTTTGTGAGACACAAGACTGGAATCATTAATCCCCGCATGAAAATTAGATGTTTCTGATAGCCGAGTCCATGGATAGTCTAACAGGTGAGGCTCAAGAAAAGGAAAACAAATCTGATGAGGCCAGTAAGGGGTGATGAGGATCATCTTGCTTCCCAACAACATTGCTTTCTGTATGACCTTAGGAATGAGTGGAAAAGGAGGAAAAGCATAAAGGAGTCCCAGGGGCCAATCGTGGACAAGTGCATCTCTTGCAGACTCTCCCGGCAGGGGGATGTGGAGAAAAAGGTGCTGCATTTGGTGTTGATGGGGCTGCCAAAGAGATTGCAGCAGGGTTGTCCCCACTTTTGGAAGATCACACGGGCTACTTTCTGGTTCAAGGACCATTCATGAGGTAACAATATTGCCCTGCTTAGCTTGTCCGCTATCAAGTTGGAAGTCCCCGGGATGTGCATTGCAATGAGAAAGCATTGGGAAGAAATCACCCAATTCCAAACTCACAGGACCTCTTGACATAAGGGGTATGATCTGGTCCCCCCTTGTTTGTTAGATACCAAACCACCGACATGTTGTCAGTCTGGATAGCTATCATCCCTAGGGGGAGAAAGTCGTGAAGTGCTTGCAATGCTAGAAGCATCGCTCTCATCTCTAGGACACGGATATACAGATGGGCCTCCTGATCTTGCCATGTGCCTTGGACAGTCCTGCCAAGATAATTTCCCCCCACCCTATCTGGGAGGTATCCGTGTTCAGTGGCAACAGGCTGTTGTGGTACAGAGTCCCTGTGGTAAGATGACTTGGTTGAATCCATCAGAGTAGATCCTTTTTGCAAGAATCTGGTGATGTAGAGACAACTGCTGAAAGGACCACTGGGATGACAGGAGCCATTGGAGTATCCTCATATGTAGTCTTGCTAAAGGTACGAAGGTTATGGTAGATGCCATAGTTCAGAGAAGCTGCAACACCACCTTTGCTTTGACTCTTCGAAGGGAAAGTATCCTGTAAATTTGCTATGCAAGATTCTGTATTCTGTCTGTAGGTAGTATGGCTGTCATAGAAACAGTGTCTATCTTTGCTCCTATAAATGTTATAGATCGAGTGGGCAAAGTAGAGGATTTTTCCCAGTTTAGAGAGATTCCCAACTGGGAACAGAGCTTAATTGTGGAATCTCTTGATTGAACTAGATGATGCCTGGTGGTGGCAGTCAGGAGCCAATCGTCCAGGTATGGAAAGACTTGAATTCCCCGACTCCTCAAATGAGCTGTGACTACTGCCATGCACTTGGTGAACACCTGGGGGGGGGGGCTGTGGTGAGACCAATGGGCAGCGCCCAAAACTGGTAATGACTGGCTCCCAGCCAGAAGCCTAGGTAGCTCCTTGATGCTTTGTCCATCATTATGTGGTAGTAGGCATCCTGGAGATCAATTGAGCACATCCACTGCCTTTCCCTAACAGAGAGAGTATGGATTGTAGAGTGATCATTCGGAACTTGGACTTCTTTACATACTCGTTTAACCTGCTGAGGTCTAGGATGGGTCTCCAGTCTCCTGTTCTTTTTGGAACTAAAAAGAACCTGGAGTATGTTCCGAATCCTGTCTGGTCTGCTGGGACCTTTTGGATGACTAACAGCAGCTTTTTTCTCTATAGCCGCTTGATCCCTGTGATTGGTTGGCACATCTGGGATCCTTTTGGGAGGGCATGGTGGAAGGGAAATGGGTATATAGAGTAATGTCTTGTACCCACTTGTCTCGACTTAGCCAGGCTTCTTGGTACAAGGACAGGCGACCCCCGACTGGCTCCAGAGATGCACAGTCGGGTTCCACATCAGTAACACTGATAGGGATTGGTCACGAAAGGAATCATGACCTCCCTGACTTCCCTGTGTATCCTGGAAAGGTCTCCGATTTCTTGAACCACATTTTACCGCTCTTCTGACCTTTACGGCAAGGTCTAGAAGGAACAGTAAAACAGACTCCCGCGGCAGAGAGAGTCTTTCCTTCCCGTTCACACCTGGTGAGGGTATCTTTCATCTTGTGTCCAACAACAGGATCCATCCACTGGAACATTGGTGAATGTAGACTTGAAAGGCTCAGCAAAGTTGCATAGACGCATCCAGGAATGTCTCCTTAAGGAGACTCCTGAACCTGCCACCCTACTCGCACCATCAGTTGCATACGACCACCCTACTTGCACCATCAGTTGCGTACGAGATCAGCCACATGGAGGAGTTAATAGATGTGAGAGTAGCCAACTGAGCTGACACTGTAGATGGGACTGCTTCAGTAGAGGTACCCTGAAGAGCATCTCCTAATTCCTTTAGAAGATCTCTCTGAAGTCTTGCGGACTGTAAAAGCCGCTGAAGAGAAGATACACTTCCCGTACCTATCCATCGTTTGGGATTCCTTGTTGGGTGGATGGATAGAAGACCCTGCTAGCTCCTTCTTAGTGGCCACCACCACCACCATCAACAGGTAAGACCTTGGATAAAAATTCTTTGTCTTTAGGGGCAAAAAGAAATTTATTCGGCCTCCTGGGGACAGTTTCCACGGCATCAGGAGTCTGCCATGCTTTCTGACTCACAAGATCTAATAATTCATCAAATGAAGGAGACACCCATGAAGCTGAGGGTTGAGACCCGAAAGCCTTCAGGTACACTGACTCCTCACTGGATGGGTAATGGTGGCCAGCCGCCTTTCTGCCTGAGGACCTCTAAAATGTCTGCAAAGAGACATCTTCAGAGGATGACTTAGGAGACCCCTCAGACTCATCGAGGTCAGTGTCAGATGCGACAAACTCATCAGGGGAGTCTACATGCTTCCTCTTACATGATCTCTTCCAAGGGGGTGCCTCAGTGGGTTCCTCTGGGGAGGTCTCGTAAGATCGGGGGCCGATACTGCAGGGTCCAGAATCTCAATCGGCCCTGAAGAGCCGAAGAGACAGAGGCCAACTCCGATTTTGGTAACTTCTGTGGAGGTTCAGAGACAGAAGTTGAGGCTGGAGAAGGCCTTTTAGAAGTCTTGCTCTTATCCTTTCTAGAAGACTGTGACCTAGCAGAGGAGGAAGAACTGGCTAGGTCTTCCTCGAAGGAAGGTTTTAACATGCCTTTTAAAATCAGCTTATTCTTCCATTCCGAGTACTCTAGAGCTAATGGAATGACGAGAGACAAGTTTCTTGAAAATGTATGGCCCCTAAGCAGTACACACAGATGCTATGTCCATCAGTGATGGACATTTTTTGTGAACATTTAGTACACTTTTTAAACCCCGACTGTTTATGTTCTTTATGTTCCTTGGACATAATGGCAGTAGAGAAAAAAACAACACACTCAACAGGAGAAGAACTAGATCCTCTTAACTTAAGCAGATCTAGCCCTAACACCCACAACAAAAATAAAAGGGGTTTTGCTAGGTTCTCCAACTTAAACGAACCTAGTGCAAGAAAGAAAAAATGGGAACAAACTAGCACCTCCAAGTTAAACAGTCTAGTCAAAAAAAAAAACACACTCACGGAAACCACACACAAACGGCCAACAGGCCCAAGAATTTTTAAAACAGCAATAAGTCGAATCCGGTTAAAGACGCAAATCGGTATCACAATAAGACAGTCAGCAATCAGAATAAAACTTCACATGAAGCAAAAAACTGCTAATAAGCAGAATAATGAACTAAGTCACTTAGCCACGGCTAACCAAAAGAAGCTTCCGACTGAAGACGTGGCAAATGAGATCTGGGGAATGTGCGCATGCACCATGGGATACCTCTTCGCCACGAGCCAATCAGAAGTTTTCAGGATTTCTAAGTGGCCGAGTCGGAGCCGAGGATTGGCTCCAAACCCACACGTAATAATGGAGGCGAGATAGGGCTACATAACATGCAAGGTTATATGGAACTTGGATGAAAAATGCTCAGGCATAAACATTTTTATGTAAAGAATGTATAGAAATTCTGGATTATACTATATTGGATACAAGATAGAACCATAATATAGGGGGCAATTACAAAAGCAATGAGGCTTAGGAAGATACTCGATTATGCGAATGTAAATATGCAAGTGATGTGGGAGACAAATTGACTGACGACATAAGCGAAAAAGGGGTGGATGCAAGTTATTTCAGATATCAAAAGCAGGTAAAATGTACTTCTGGAAAACGGTGGGCATGCAAAATGGACTCGTTTGAGAACTGAAATTTAAAATTACCAAGTTGGTGGATTAGTTTGAGGGGAAAAAAAAAAAAACACAAACTGGACTGGCAAAGGACAAAAAGAATAAAAGACAGATTGACCAAAGTTTCAAGAAGAAAACTTCTGCATGTGACACTAAATAAAGAACTTGAAAATTAACTGAAGACAATTAAGAATGGAAGAGGAGATTGCCACCCTTGCATATCCTGATATATGTAAAGAGAATTTTTAGAGGTGCTGAATGGTCTGAAAAAGGTACAAAAGAAAAAAAATATGCATGGGTGCAATTACATTTATATGGAAAAGGAGACAAAACTGGAGACCACTAGTATTAAACACTTATGAAAATAAGCAGGGCTAATATCTTACTGAATTTATTTGGAAGAAAAAGGAAGTAAAAAATGTTAATGTTAAGACATTTGGTAGATTATGCGATAATGCAGGAAACAAAATAGTGGTTAATGGTTAGTTGAATGAGACAATAGAAATAAGTGGTATTAAGCAAGTCTGTCCAGTAATTGGTAGTTTTTGCATTTATAAATGCAGTAGTTACCACGTTTGGCATTAGAGGAAGCCAAGTATTGTTCAGAGGGAATTCAGATTCCAGTGATGTTCACTTATGCGAACAATCTAGTATCAGTCAAGAATGGATAAGTGTGTCAAGCATTAACAAGGGGAAGAAAAAAAAATAGGAAAAGGACTGTGGTTCTCTGGAAAAGAGGTACCCAGTTTAAGAAATAAAATTCTGGGGGGTGTGAGTTTGGTACTGAACAGAGTAAGAATTGAAGAATGGTACTTACCTATACGCCGCAGTGGTGCAGCAGTAGCATTGTTGCCTTACAGCAAGAGGTTCTACCATTCGATTCTCAGCTGGAGGCGGTGGCATCTGCATGTCCTCCCCGCAGTTGGGTGGCGTTTGAAAGACATGCGTAAGGGCGTGCCTTCGTTGAAGGTTGAAAGTAGAGCTGGCATCTCAGAGTTTGTGAAAATCTACTGCCAATCATTAGCGGACCGGAATTCCGCTGTGACGACCCCTAACCGGGAAAAGCCGAAAGACAAAACAACTTAAAATTGAGTACCTGTATATTTGAGAATATTTAACTTGCATATAGAAAAAAAAAAAAGTTTAATTCAGAAATAAGATGGCACATCTAGCTAGTGTATTTATACCACCAGAATGAAAAAAAACTAGTGGAGGTGTTATTCACATTTATGTGGAGATCTAGATTGAACCCTATTAAGTAAAACATATGAAAAGCTTAAATGTTTGAGTAAAGGCATCGCTTGTACAAAAATGAAACTATCAAGAGAAAATATTACTATGGAAGATTCTCAAATGCTTCCAAAGATGAGCAAAAGCTGTAAAAGAAAAGATGCAAAAAAAATGTAGATGTAGCCTATAAATAGGCTTCCAGTTTTATATGGCACATTTGCCTTTACTAACAGAGAATCTGTGTAAGGAATTAGAGACCACATGCTTTTCTGAAATGTGCAAGTAAACCAACTGTGGAAGTGTGAATGTTTAAAAGGACTGAAAAATGTTTGTATAAACATGGACATTACTGTTTTTATAGTATCTATATTCTGTTAAAATTATTTTATCTGGAATGAAAGAATGAATGAGAAAATATAATGGGAAATGGGTGTAGTCAAATATTTTTTTGGAAGAGTGGGGGAACTGAAAGTCTAAAAATTGTGACATATGCAAATTACTCACAATTGTAAACTAGCTGTGACATTTGGTCTATAGAATATATATTGCATTTTGTGAGGACCCCCCCCCCCCCACTGATAGGTGCCATCGTATCTTGTATTCACCTGAGGTACCAATTCACACAGTTGGGAGCCTGTTTTAATATCTCATCCTAATGACACTCTGTGCGGCACCCCAATTATGCCAGATTGCACTATAGGCAATCCATCTACCTGGTACAGAAAGAAATCACAGGTCATACAATAAGCCATCAGAAGTGTATAAAAGTAAACTGGGTGCGTACAAATCACATCTTCTATATCAAATACTTCCTCCAGTTACATATGATACAGCAAATTTTAAACAAAGCATTCAATAACCATTCCTTTGCCTAAAGAGTAACCCAATACTCAAAGGCAATAATGGCAGGCAGTGTGGGTGTTACTAACCCCAATGCCTACCCTGTGGGATACTAGAGGGGCAAGAATTTGCCTCTGCACCCTTCCTATGCACATGAATTCAGTAACATTTCAGAGTTTAGAATCCTTTATGCCATACCTGGTTGCACTCTAAAATATTCTTGTGAAATCAAACCCATAAAAGTCATTTATCCACTAAACCAAAAAGTAAAATTTCACACCCATCCATTTGGGTGGGTTAAGACCTTAGTCTAGCCAGAAATCCTAAATAGCTAGTTCTTAAAAAGGAATTAGAAGTCTGCCTGGGTTTACCAATTGGTACTCGAGATTTTGTAGAGTGAACCCACCCCCAAGAATATTCCGGGTAGACAATGCCTCTAGTGTTGTGGCCAAAGACTCCAGATAGAGCATAAAGGGAGAAAGTTGGCAAATCTAAATACTAAAACAGAGGGAAAAAAATTGTTACACCACTTCCTGGCACCTCAGATATGCCTTCCAGGCATTCCTTAAACTCCCATGATAACCAAGTAGTTTAAAATGCAGAATCAGATTTCTCATTTACTGGGCTTCTAGAATGCTTCAGTAGCCAGGCTACTGAAGTTTCCACTTTTCTAGTCTCATGCCCTTAACACGCTTCTGCAATCTCAGAAAATAATATGACAGTGCAATTCCTTCACTCGCTACAGTAAACACAAATACTAAACTGCTTAAAACCTAGACCATAAAAGCTCCCACTTTCAAAGATGCTTCATCAGGTAAAACAATCATATGCAAAATATAAAAGTTGCTATCTTAATGCCATATTATGTAGTCTAATATGGCTGTGAATCATCATAGTCTACGATCTTAAGATTAAGTTTCAGCATGAAAAGGCATCTCTACAGATGCCCCAATGTCCTCACAAATGTTCAGTCGACATTCCTACTCATACTAGGAATGTACACCCAAAGTACCACACTAAAACCTTAACACAGATTTTGCAAAAAGGAGGCACCCTTGCCAATCAGAATTCTGCAACCAACATGCTGTACAACTCCAAGGCCATTTGTACAAGCTTTCTACATCAGCTGAATTCATAAAGCCATCAATTTTGATATATGCGGCCTGCAGTTTCACAACTACCTCCAATCTGACAGTATAGAACTAGAGGTTTTCCCAGATATCAGGCAAAATATTATCCTAGTCTGTAACATCTCATCCATTAGGACTATATCAGTACTTCTAATTCAGGTTTTATAAAATGAATGTAAAGACAGAATCATAGTTTGCACATTGTATAAATGCTTTACTTTTGAAGTAGGTACTAGAACAAATGTTCACAAATTAAGAATTGAGGTTTCCCCATTAGGTCATCCATACAAAATATAAAATGACCCCCCCACCCCCACCCCAAAGAGATATCCATGGTCAAAATCCAGCTAAAGTAGAGGGGAAAACTGGCAACCATCTCCCTCAATACAGATGACAGTCTTGTACCAAAGTTAAGCCTGGGTAATCATGGGTAATTCTCACCAGGATTAAATACCCTAAAATAATCCCAATCAAATGCTTGTGTATAATAGACACAAGTTGTTTTGGCCATTTTGATGGTTTAAATCTTGCCCTACCCTTTACAAATCCAGTTTCGATCTGGACCACGAACTAGTTACAGTAACCACAGCATCCATAAACAGTTTTGCAAAGACTCAGTTTGAAAGAACCCACATCAAGATATTTTACACATTTCAGAATAATCTGAAATGTGGGATTCCAAAAAAGTGAAAGTAAACAAGAAATTAGCTATTAAGGATTGCCATGCGATTTATACCACCTGGTGCACAGTCTGGACTGCAGCCTGATATCTGCTTGACTTTTCCATGACCTGAGCCATCATGGCATGCCATGAGACTAAGTGGGCATGCATATGGGGGCACAATATTCTTTACTTTCATCTGCCTGATTAAGATCATCCTTAGGATTTAGCTGCATGGGGTATTACAGTTCTTTGCAAAGCTTTCCATTGGTAAAGTCTGAAATGATTTAACACCCATTTTCTAAGGCATAAATCCACCCTGGCCTGTTCCACCTTGCAAATGGTAGTTTGCTATTCCTGATTTCATGCACCCTTAAACACATTTGACCAATACAAAGCAAGAGCAAACCAGAGCAATGATCTAGACAATGCTTGTGGTTCTTTAGCAATAATCCACTACAGTCATCTGATCAGCCTCTCCCATAATAATCCACTACAGTTATCTGATTAACCTCTCCCATAATTTCAAAGTTCCTTTTGATGGGTAGTCACTTAAAATACATCACAGCAATGGAGTCCAGCTAGCCATTTCTTACATTCCCCAGGTAAGAAATCTGGATTCAAGTTTCAGCTTCTGCCAGACATCAAGCATACTAGTCAAGTTACTCAAGTACTAAGGACCAGCTCTCAGGGTACAAAGTGCACCCAATTTGTTGTAAATTCTGCCGTCCGATTCCTACTGCCCTCTTGAAAATGTAATGCTAATCCAATCATAAAAATGCTTTAGGACCCTTCCCCTCTGTAATACACACATCTGTTCCTTAAAAATACATGTCCTCATCCTTTTAGCTCCAGCAACTGGAAAGTTATCTAGGTAGCTAGCCTCTTGTTTCCAGCTGAGGGACAGTCTCCTTCAGTAAAAATCATATTTACTATAGTATTCAGCTTTTAACGTGCCATGTAATAAATTGTGCAAAAAGAAAATGAAGAGTGCACCATATGTCGCCAAATCAATGAAAGCTCAAGAAGTCTCCTTGTAAAACCAATGATCCACGTTTATTGTAAAAACACAAACATAGAAACTGCAGAGATATAAGCGCTTTTGCGTTGCTTACCAACGCTTCATCAGATATAAATGCAGTGAAAATCACCCCTCCCTTTATACAAAAAAGACCTCATGACATCACTAAATTCATTTAAACAATTAAATAATTAAAACAATAAGGTACATTTAAAAAGGTACAACTTAATGTTTAAGACTCCTAGATGCTAAAAAGGGTTTAATGGATAACTTGTCATTAAGCCCAAATCTATGGGCTTGTAGTTTCATTATCCACTTGCCCTCTCTTTCCTCTATTCTATTCTTTATGTTGCCCAGCCTTTTGTTAGTGTTCACCAACTCCAATACCTGAAATTTGAAGTTGTGTGTATTACCTAGCTCCATTGTGTGTTTTGCAAGGGCATTAGTAATATTTCCCTTGTTAATGGCATAAATGTGTTCTCTTATGCGCTCTCGTAG
Organism: Protopterus annectens; assembly: GCF_019279795.1. Classification (NCBI taxonomy): domain Eukaryota; kingdom Metazoa; phylum Chordata; order Ceratodontiformes; family Protopteridae; genus Protopterus; species Protopterus annectens. Next base: position 282,892,903 of record NC_056742.1, on the reverse strand, counting down.
TGACCTAGTTGTCATGCCCACATAAAATCTCATGCATGATTGACACTCGGCTATATAAACTAAGCCAATAGATTTACAGGTGGCATAGTTTTTGAATAAATACCTCTTCTTAGTGGCCGGATGTATGAAAGTATCCGAATTAGATATGTATGTGCATTGATTACAGGCATGACATGCAAAAGTGCCTGTTTTCTTGCTCAAGTGCATGTTTTGATGGCTACTATCATAACATAATAGCCTATTGAGTGAGGGCATATTTCTATATGCCACTCTGGGTCTTACATCAACCAATGATCTGATCGTGTCATCAGTCATTAATATGTCCCAATGTTTATTAAAAACGTTCAGCACATGATTATTCCTATTAGTAAATGGAATAACTATCCTATTGAAATTGTCACTGTTTCTACATTTAGGTAACTGTGAGTGGCCATATGATCTATTAATCAAAGGGGCTCCTTCTTGTTGTCTATAGTGATCACTCTTAGAAAAAGCTTCCAAAATGTGTTTTTTTATTGTAACCCCTAGATAGAAAATTCTCAGCCAAAATCTCTTTATGCTCACAGTATGCTGTTGTTTGTGATGTTAGCTTAGATACTCTGACCATTTGGTTAGTAATGATGTTTTTGTATGTCATGCCTGTAATCAATGCACATACATATCTAATTCAGATACTTTCATACATCCGGCCACTAAGAAGAGGTATTTATTCAAAAACTATGCCACCTGTAAATCTATTGGCTTAGTTTATATAGCCGAGTGTCAATCATGCATGAGATTTTATGTGGGCATGACAACTAGGTCACTACGAGAGCGCATAAGAGAACACATTTATGCCATTAACAAGGGAAATATTACTAATGCCCTTGCAAAACACACAATGGAGCTAGGTAATACACACAACTTCAAATTTCAGGTATTGGAGTTGGTGAACACTAACAAAAGGCTGGGCAACATAAAGAATAGAATAGAGGAAAGAGAGGGCAAGTGGATAATGAAACTACAAGCCCATAGATTTGGGCTTAATGACAAGTTATCCATTAAACCCTTTTTAGCATCTAGGAGTCTTAAACATTAAGTTGTACCTTTTTAAATGTACCTTATTGTTTTAATTATTTAATTGTTTAAATGAATTTAGTGATGTCATGAGGTCTTTTTTGTATAAAGGGAGGGGTGATTTTCACTGCATTTATATCTGATGAAGCGTTGGTAAGCAACGCGAAAGCGCTTATATCTCTGCAGTTTCTATGTTTGTGTTTTTACAATAAACGTGGATCATTGGTTTTACAAGGAGACTTCTTGAGCTTTCATTGATTTGGCGACATATGGTGCACTCTTCATTTTCTTTTTGCATACTGGACTTTATTGAGAGTGCTTTACTTGGCGGTTTTGTTTCGTTTTGTTTGATGTAATAAATTGTGTTTGGCTTAAATATCTGCCATAGCACTAAGCCCATTCACAGGAATGGAACACAAATAATTGTGCCCCACAACTTATTTGTGGTCACACAGTGTTCCTCCCCTCTTGCAAGAGACTTTTCACTCAAATTTCTTCAAGCAATTAAATCCATCTGCCAGACATTTGAAGATAGTCAGCTTGAACCTGAGAATTGTACATCATTTCCCTTTCAGTATTCAGGAGGAACACATTAAACATGGCAGACAGTGAATGACTTAACTTCAGCTATATGCAAATTTAACAGCAATGCTAAAAAAAAAAAAAAAAAAAAAAAAAAATGTACATTGGTAAAACTAGTCAACTGTCGAATATATAGCTCAGAGTCTAAGAAAAAAAAACCTCATGGGTCTTAAAGACTATTTATTACTTTATTTGGTTCTTTGTGACCATTTCAGTTTAGTGAAGGCATCTATCAGCAGATGAGTGCTAATGGGGCCTAAAGTTGCCCCTACGTTTGCCAACCTTGTGATGTGCTGGTGGAAAAAAAAATATTTGTCACCGTTTAAGTTGGCCATTACCAAAGATGGTGACATTTTTCATCTAAAAAGGAAGAGGAAATTTCATGACTTCATGGAACTAATGACAACATTTGCAAGGATAGATTTAGTAATTTACATTGATAGTTCTCAAACCTCATTTGTGAAATTACACATCTTTCAGGGACAAGTTATCCATTTGAGTCAGCTGGCTAGTGATAGTAAGCCGAGGAGGTTGAGACATTTATTCAAGTGTTTTATGAAAAGGTTATTCCTAAACCAAATTGAACTTTATTTCTGGGGAGATAGTGAAGGCAAGGAACAGTTTCCTCCTATTTTAGTGTCAGGATTTACACCAAAATCTAAAGGAAAACAAAACACTTGCCCTTCCTATTCCTACGAGCATTGAGGGGTACAAAGTTAAAGATTGGAAAGTGGTTTTAAACAATCAGGATTAACAAAGGTTGTTGGACCTGAACCAAAGTTCATTTTTAAAATTAAACCATGAACCTGGTTTGTTAGAAGAGTTGTGAAAGTTGATAAACCAGGTTCCAGGAGGTTGGTACTTTCCACATGTCAGAATTGTAAGTATTGTAGATTCATTTATCCCACTGGCCATTATTTTCACACATACATTAACAGCAAAGGATAGATTTAGTTGCAAAAAAGTGAAGGCCTTGTTTATTTAGCTAGTTTAGCTAGCTGCTGCAACTGCAATAGTTTTTATATAGGGAAGACCATCAGGAAGCTAGGTTACAGAATAGGTGAACATCTACACACATTAAGCAAATGGATGCATTTATGTGCTTGCAAGACATGCCAGGACCTTCATAAATTTACTTTTTTGTAGCTGAAAACGTTAGTCAGCTACCTTTTGTGGATCAATTCAGCAACTACGGAGTTCTTAAAACTCAGTGGCAGGTGTTTCTTTGGGCTGATATTCAAACAGGATTGAATGAGACTTTCAGTAAGTTTACCAAAATATAGGTTTTATTGATATTACATAGACGTTACCAATATTGCATGGTCTAGTTGGTTTATATTTGTATTTATTATATTGCTTTTTAGGAGTTCCCTATTAAATCAGAAAGCTCCGATTTGCTGTTTTTGAAGAGAAGCAACTACCTTGTATTATTCAAATGATTCATGGTTAATGTTTGTTATTTCTGATGAAGTTCCATTAGTGAAGGAATGAAAGCACTGGTACTGGTGTTTTGAGTGGTGTTGTTAACCTGGTACCCATTTTACTAAAATATTCCAAGGAATTTTATCAAGTTGATTTGTTTCCTTGGTTGTGTGTTTTTACAACTTGTAATAGCATGTACTTCCACAAAGGGTACGCTTTCTTTAGGCAAAGGACCACAGTGATGAGAAACATTTGTAAAGAGCAGCCAAGGTACAGTTCTCCACAATGCTTCAATTTTCCTTCCTCCCAGTCAAACAAAATTAAAACACAAGTTCAACTTCACACCACGCAAGTTCAACTTCACACCAGCTTAATCAGAACTGACAATACTTACTTTCTAAACCTATAACTTACAATTCTTGCAAGTGGAGCACTTTCAGTTATACATGTCCAAGGTTTGCAGGCCTTGGACAGGCTTTCCCATAAACAAGGGGCTAAAGCTGGTGTTAAACCTTTTGCTAAAGTTGTTGCAGAAGGCATAACTTATCACACTGCTACATTTTGATCTGTGCAAATCAGTTCACTCAACAAGCTGACCCTGCATAGTGGCTGCAAGTCCCCTTCCTATCTGGAATCCTCAGGTAGGAAAAAGTGTTCTGTTATTCTCCACACTGACAGCCCCAGGCAGGTCTGAGCTTCACAGGCTTCCAGCTGCTGCAGTTTGAAGGACTATCATACACAGAGTTGGTCCAAACTAGACCAGAGATTCTTAATCTCAATAGTTGCATTAATCATTTAAAGCTCTACCATCAGTTTTGCATGTAATGCTTCCATGGTGCCCCCCAGTACAAGACCATCCAATACCACATTCATTTGCTGCTGAAGGTGGCTTTTCCTCTGACAAAGTAAAGGATTCATACCATGCCAAAATTTCATGTTTAGTTCCATAGATAAATACCATGCCATTGGGTGCAAAACATTCAATGCCCCCCCCCAATCATCCTTACCCTGACTAATCCCCCATATGCCTGCTATTCGATGTACAGGCAGAAAAATGCCAAGCTTCACAAAATGTATCTGAATGTTAAAGCTATCCAACTTTAAGACCAGTAAATTACTACAGGTTTGCTCAGAATGCCAGAAACGGCTAGCAAAACAACTGCAGTGCAAAGGTTGCCCTGATATACAAGTGAAAAAATGAACAGGACTGAAGTTTGTTCCCTTTTCCATCAAAACAGCCATAGGCTAGCCTAACCATACAATTCATTTATCTTTATGAAAAGGATAGTCATAGTAAAACAATCAAAGTAGCTAGGGTTCTCTTAAAATCCCAGAGAACCACAGCAGCTGACTGGTTTGGCTATCAGTACTGGAACCCATATGTGCTACCATAGGAATGGGGCCTGTTTGGCACTTGTTCCTACCACAGCCAGCCAAACTGATGCTCACAGTATACAGCCTCCTGTTGCCAGTACAGTAGCCAACTCCCCCATAGAATTGGCAGGCTAGTCAGTTCATGTTCCAATCTTAGCCAGCACCTGGGTCACTGATTAACCAGTCAGAATTTAGATTCTGTGCTGAGGAATGAAAACTAATTTCACTCCAATTACTCTGAAATCGGGGAATTCCAAAACTCTTGCCTTTCCTATTCCCCAAAATGAATTCCTAGGCGAGTGGAAATTTTTCTTGCCTATATATGCATATAAGTAAACTGCAGCTGCTGAAAACAAAAGTTGTGTATTGCTGACTAGACTAGTCTCAGATGCAACATTCTAAGACAGCAAACCACTCACACCATACAGTCAAGTAGCGGCCCAATGCCAGTGGGGCAGGAAAGATAATCCAAAGCTGCCAAGTCTGAAACATCTTCCTTCAGTTTAATATTCACTGAAAGCAAAAGAGCTTATAAGCATTACATGCTGGTGTACCAGTTTGCCAAATTATGACAATGAATACCAGCATTTTCCACCCACAAAAATTAGAGCCATCATAGTATGGTCTTTACAGAGATAACCTTGCACAGTTACCACACAGACTAGGTATATACTGAGGACAGAGTGGCATAATACATTGCCACATTCTTGGATAAAGTGATGACAGATGTCTAATGTAGTTGTTGCTGCATTTCCAAAGTTTGCTTAACCAGCAAGGGTAAACATTTGGGCACTGAAAACTTACTAGAATGCTTGTCTATTGTGTAGAAAAAATACTAATAACCAGTACAGCTACAGACTGACAGCTTTTACTTTGACCTTGCTGCAACATTATATGAATCTTGGGTAAGAGCACTGCAATCAAATTCTCATGACACTACGTTACACCTCACTATACAAATAAGTGAGGTAGTTCAACGGTACAAATATGGATATTTCACAGAACCTTTAGGCAAGGCATACTATAGGGCACCACAAGTCAAATCATGGCACCACCCTACATCTCACTTAACAGGTTACTAAACCTCTTGATGCTCCATTTAAGACTATAGCCATTGCTTACAAGGGTAACGGGACCCTAGTTTTATTTGCAAGCAGCATGGGTTTATTTAACTGTTAGTCATGATAAACTATTGCACTGTACCCACATTTCATTTTACATGAATGTTTAATTTCATTAAAGTGACACTGAGCTTAGTTCAAGTGCCATTAATTCTCCAGTTTCTTCAAACTTTAAAGTCCAATATTGTTCTTCATCCATACACCATTAAGCATCACAAGTTGAGACAAATTTGTGATGCACCACTCTAGTGAACTATAGACCTTTAAGATGATCTTAATCACAGGTGGTGGTTGCTGAGAGGACAAAGCAAATGGACCTTCACGTCAGTGTAATCCATTTGTTTGACCAAAGAATTGCAGATTAAACCATTACCCCTGCAATCATTCAACTATCAGCCATCAAGATACATCCCAATTTAGCCAAACCAAATACTCAGCTTTTCTGTTAAACCCCTTTTATAGTGAGACTAACAGTTAAGGCTATGAGCTGCCAAGAAGCTAGATTTCAAACCCCAAACTGGAAGCTAGCAACTGTTAGTGGCTCCTGTGCTAAGACCTAGAAAGGGACTCTTGCCCTCTGGTTTACCCACTTAACCAGAATCACCATCAAGGGAATGCCTCATGGGATTTTATAAAGCTAGCAGATAACCGACAACTACTTTACTATCCTTTAGAGAATCACACGATGCATTGAACAGCAATAGTAGTAGTACATTGTCAGAAATTAAAAGCTGTAGCCTGTATGACAAGTTTAGCTCGGATTTTGGAGGGATCTTATTATAGCACAGACACTGGACAAAGCCACAGGAGACCACAAAAATTGAGATCTTTTAAAAAGCTGCTAGAACAGATGTTACATTAGCATGCATTTTAAGGATATTTTGAAGCTTTTCATTCAGGGGTTTCAGTCCTATTTGAAAGAAAAAAAAATGTGAAGGAATAAATACAACAAGGCAAAAGTGGACATTCTGGACAGTTGAGAATTATGGGTTGTATTCCCCTGCATCCCATGTACATTTCAGTACCACTAAAAATGCAATAATTTCAAGGTTGGCTCATCTCATTTAAGGCAACATTTATGTATTTTTATGTAATGCAACCCTGGAACAATATTTAGACTGTTGGTGCAGGAAAACCCCACCACACCAAGTTTTGCAATATCTGCATATTTAATTATGCATTAAATATGCATACTCCAAATGCCTTGGCCAAGATTACTTATGACAAGCAGACATACAAAGAACTGCTCAAATCTTCAACCCATTTAACCTACAGCTTGAATTTTATAACCAGTGCTACAGAAAGACACTAAAGTGAAACAAGGCTAGATACTCGAAAATTTAAATTTTACCATACGAGTACATTCAAGCTTAAGTTATCAAACTGAAGCAAAAACAGACTAGTCATAAGTACTCTCTCACAGCATACCATTCCTGCCTCTGTTTTCTATTTCTCAAAACCACTATCTGCATTTCATACTCTGGTTTACTCATTAAAAAGCTAAGTAAACTGGTCACATTTCAGATAACTTGGGCCACAAGGATAAATTCCATAGGTGAATACTTATTGCTTCCATGACATAGCAGATTAGCCTCTCAACTACAACACTTAGGACTAGAGCTTTGTATCTGTAAGAGCAAAGTTAACTGGATGAAGGGAAAAGCGAAGTCAGCATGTGTATACTGTACAAATTCCTCAGCAGACCATATGGGTTTATTCGTTCCCTGGCGTGGGGACATCCAAGTATATCATTGTTAATACACTACACTCACTGCATCTACCAATTGCTGCAGTTACCAAGGACACATGAAATAATTCCCTACCATTCCCAGGTATGCATGCTCATAACCAGTGCAAGCATTGCTGCAGTTACCAAGGACACAGGAAATGATTCCCTACCATTCCCAGGTTTGCATGCTCATAACCAGTGCAAGCATTGCTGCAGTTACCAAGGACACAGGAAATGATTCCCTACCATTCCCAGGTTTGCATGCTCATAACTCAGTGCAAGCAATGGACTACATGCAAGGGTGAATGGAACAGCAAGGAGGGAAAACATTTTTAGAGGGGGACCACAGTGTGAGCAAGTGGACACAAGTCTAGTCAGCCACTGTTGTTTTACCAACAGCAAGAAGCCACAGTACCCAAGAATCTGCAAACTCCATAGAAATGGAGACAGGAAATCAGGACTGAAATATATCTATAAGGTAAGGATGCTCACCATCCAAATGAGATTGAAAGCCTGAAAAAAGTCTTATCGCTAGAGGATCACTGTTGAGAATACCTCTCAACCTCTTAGTGCAAGAAATCTAGACAAAGCTATAAATACTGGGGGGGGGGGGAGCAAAGGCCCCAAAATAGGGATAATTTTTTAAATGTTGCTGTTACAGACAGAGCAGGTTTTGCATTAGCATTAATTTCCTGAAGGGTGTGAAGCCTAAAATTCAGATATATCATTTTCTAACTTCAGACTTCGTTTGCCAAATATTTGCCAGAAAACCACAATTTTGAGGAAAAAACAAAAATGAGGCAAACAATCTGGACAGTTGAGGCATATGCTATGGAGTGTTATTCAGGTTTAACACAAACAGCATAATAAGACAAGGACTCTAGCATCAAGGCTACTTGAGGCAGAGGGGAGAACACTAGCCAAAGACCACGGCAGAGACTAGCCAGGGGTTCTAGGGGGCAGTTGTAAAATTCAGTGTAAATTGGAGGATGAGAGCCACCAATGAAGACAAGTTACCAAAGAGAAAGTGGCAGCATGTAGAGTACATGCCTTACAGATGGACACATCAAGGCTAAGTGAATGACAGAACATTTAGAATGAAGGCAAAGTGTTAATGGGAGCAACAAGGCACCAAAAACACTTGAGATCTACCTATAGTGTATCAAAGATCTAATGGTGAAACTAGAAAGCACAGATATCAACCACGTAAATGAGAGCAGTTTAAATGCACCGTACCAAGTGTAGACTTAGAATGGGTCCAATATGTATGGCTAACTGCAGCTAGTGATGTACAGCAAGAAAGGCAAAATGAATAGAGTTTAAATAGAAGTTGGAAAAAAATCGCACACCTATACATCGTGCTGTTAAGGGGGACAATCAAAACAATAGCCGTTGAAGTGAGGGACCAAAAATTTTGTTAAGAAAACCAAGACAGTTAATGGTTTAAATTCAAAATACTATATCCCGAGAAAATCAGTACAAGCCATCAGAAACAGCATTTCGGAAAACAAAAGAGCAGATTTCCAGCCAGCTTGTGTGCTGGACGGGGATGTCGAGAAAGTCACCGCAAAGGCCTTCGGAGGGGAATCTTAACATCCGTGTCGAACCACAACTCTCAATTGTCCAGATGTTTTATAGAAAACACGTATTTGTCTTATGTTTGTCTGTTCCTCCTAAAAGGAGTAAGGACTGAAGTCATACTGCCGCTTTAGTTTCAGACTTCATATCCTTCAGAAAAATAATGTACGTTAATGCAAATCCAGCTATTCTAACAACTAGGTTTATAAGAGAACTGCATGCGAAGTACTTCCTCCGTGTATTAACTATAGAAAAAAGATAATTATTCAGAGGAAACCTTCATATGCATTTGTTTGTTAAGAGAAAGAAACTTAGTATTCCCTGGTTCTGAAAGCGGTAAAAACACCGACACCTCACAGGCAGGGAAGTAAAAGTACTTCTCCGGTAAAGAGAAACTTAGACTTTCGGCTTTTCCCGGTTAGGAGTCGCCAGCCCGACGCAAAACCTTCAACGAAGGCACGCCCATTTACGCTCGCACCTACCTGCGCGTCTTTCACGTCACTCTACCGCGGGGTACGCACAGAAGGCGCTCCCCCCCCCCGGGAATCGAGCGACAATGCTAACCGCTAAGCGTTGTTTAAAAGGAAGCGAGGTGGTAGCTTTTTAAACCTGACGCAGCTAGCCCCGTCCCCTTCTGAGCTGTTACCACTCTAGTGCGAAGCTGAAGTGCGACAGCGCTTCATGCTAAAATCAAGACAAAAGTGCTTTACAATGTTATTGCTAGTTTTGGAGCATAGCCACGGAGCTCCATGCACCATACCTATATCAATTTACTGTCTTCAAAAGACGAGGGTTTCCATATTCCTGGTATAACACTTGCCAAAATTGTCAGAAATCAGTACAGGTGTCTATAAAGCAACTTCTTTCGGTTTTTGGGGTCGCCACAGATCACCTGTCCGCTCGTCTGTAAAGCAACTAATTATTAAAAAATAAATAAAATACTTGTATCAAACAAGTCAACAGCACAGAACAATAGTGGAGCTATTGGTTGGTCCACTCCAACAAGCGCTTAAGAAATGGGATTCCTGAGCGCATTACTCACTACATAAGGCAATTAGGTATCACGATTTTTGTTTTTCTCGTCAGAACTTCAATTATTGTTGCTGGAAAAAAAGCTTAGCTTGCAACACAGTTGCATGGTCAGCTTCTTTCAAGGAGAGCTACAATTGTTACTGCAAACTCATATAGTGCTACTGAAGTATACTATTTATTTATTTATTTTATTTTACATTTGTTGACCGGGCTAGTCTGGCTGGATAACAAGTCCATTTTCAGCAGAGGCCCGAGGAGAAAAGCTCCACTATCTACTAATACATTACATACAACTAGGTCACTTAAGAAATACAGCTTATAGGGAATATAACATTGCAAGAGAGAATTCAACAGTAATAAAAACAAATTTTCCTGAGGAAAGAAATGTACTGTTTGTTAATTCCAACAAATTTTGCAGAAAAGTATATAATACATAAAGTTCTAATAGTAGTAGAATCAGAAACAGGAGTTGGAGTAGAGAGGAAAGGAGTGGAGGAGTAACAGTTTAAGAAATAGGGTAAGTTAGTCAGGTGTACTGCAGGAGCAGAGCCAGTGGTTTTGGAAGTACAGTTTAATTTTCTGTTTGAAAAGAGGCAAAGATGTAGTTAGAGTTATATCACTAGGTAGAAGATTCCAATTTCTACCTACTGTATTTGTGAAGAGACAGTCACCAGCAGAGTTGTTAGACTTAATAGATTTGGCCATCAGTTTGTGAGAAGAGCGCAGAGAGTTGAGATTGTTATAAGGGATTATCAGTTGAGAGAGAATAGGGTGTTGTCAGGTTGATATAGTATACTATGGGCAATAGAGAGTTGAGGTTTGGAATTCAAGCCAGCCTAAGAGTTTTAAGTTAAGACAATGATGGGTTCTGAATATTGTTGTAGCAGGTTGCTAATTTAGTTAGATTGCATTTCTTAAGGTTGGTATAAATAGGGAGGCATATAGTAGAGTGGCTAAGAGATGGGATTGAGCTATCTTGTTTCTAGTTGCTGGATCCTATTTTTCTGTTAACTAGTTTTATGGTGTTGTTAATGTGTTGATCGAGATTATTGTCTATGGTTATTCCGAGAGATGATGGTGTTAGTGTTTGAGGTGATGGAGAAGTTTAAAGGGGGTCGAGTTGTGGGGTAAAAAAAGAAGTTTTTTTTTTTTTTTATTAAGGAGGAGGAATCGAGAGAACCATGTTTCAACTGTATTAAAGACATTTTGGATGGAGCAGAACAAATAAGGGTTGAATCATCTGCATATTGAATGCAGGTTGCTTGTGGGATAGCAGAATGAAGATCATTGATGAAGAAATGGAGAAATTGGCAAAAGAGTAGAGATTTGGTTTTCCCATATGACTGCTTGTTGTCTGTTGTTAAGATATGATGTGAACCATTTAATAGCTAGGTTATCAAATGAAAGAGATTGAAAAATGTTAGTTAAGAGAGAGTGGTTGACCATGTCAAATGCTTTTGAGAGATCAATGAAGAGAGCAGAAGAGAGAAGATTATTGTTACGCATTTTGTAGATAGTATCTGTAAAGGAAAGAAGGGCGGTGGTGGTGCTGTGATGAGGTCTAAAGCCATGCTGACAGTGTGCTATAATGTTGTGGAGAGAGAGATATTGTACTAGTTGCTGGTGAATACATTTCTCCATAATTTTGGCTAAGGGTGAGAGGAGAGCAATTGGTCTAAAGTTGGTGTAGTCAATAGAATTACCACCTTTGTGTAGAGGAATAATATGGGAGACTTTCCAGATGTTTGGGATGGAACCCTCCTGGATAGTTCTGTTTATGAGTATGGATATTTATCAGCTGAAGGTGTACATGGTTTCAGTTTGTGAATGAGTCTGTAGATGTAAGAGGTAGATATAGGTTTTAGAGAGAAATTGTGAGAAGATTTGGGGTTGGTAGTTGTTGGTGTTCATTTGTCTAGCTAGGGATTGAATAGTTTCAGAGAAAAAGAATTAAAGGTATTTGCAGTTTGGAGAGGTGTCAGGGTTGGCATTTAGTGGGAGGGAGTTTTGGCTGTACCTGGTGAGAGGAGTCTATTTACTGATAGCCAGAATTGTCTGGAATTGTTAAGATGAGAGTTCACAGTAGAACTTTTTTTGTCAGAGATTATTGATTTCTTAGTCTGATTTCTAAGCTGGCGGTAGTGAAGAAAATCTGGGTTATTTCTATGGCTTCTCCATTTGGTCCAAACTTTATTTCTAATGTGGATGAGTTTCTTAGTTTCTTTAGAGAGCCATGGGGCTGTTTTTGATTTCATTCTAATGGTGGAGCATGTCTATTAAGAATGGATAAGAAAGTAGTATTAAAGAATACAGCTGCATCCTCAAGAGGCAGTGTTTTAAAGTTCAGCTAGAAAAAGGTCTTTGTTAAAATGCTTGGTACAATTTGTCTAATGTTTGGGGTGTTTAAACAATCTGACTTTTCTCTGGAGATATAGGTTAGGAAGTGATCACTGACGTCATCTGGCATGGTACCTACTTTATATATTTTGTTAACATTGTTTGTGAGTATCCAGTCTAATATGCTTTTACTGTGCTTATTGAATCTAGTAGTTGAGGTGATTGTTTGGGAGAAACTGTGAAGGTTAATATGGGAGGAGGATTTTCAGCATTAATATTGTTCCAGTCTATGTTAAAGTCGCCTAGGATTATAGTTTCCTGTGGGTAGGTGGTTGAAACCCAACTAAGAAAGTCTTCTAATATTGGAATATTGTTGCCTGGAGGTAGGTACATGCATATGATATAAAGGGCTTTTTTAGCATTTAGTTGGAGTTTAGTTGTGATGGCTTCTATTTTGCTATCCTGGTTTGGACACGTTGGTAGAGTAGTGATGTTAAGATGATTTTTAAAGGATTGCTACCCCACCACCTTTTGTTCTGTCTTGTCTAAGTATGTTATAGCCTTGGGGTATTATTTCAGAGTCCTTAGTGCCTGATTTAAGCCAGGTTTCAGAGAGGCATAGAATGTCAAAAGAATAGGTGTCGAGGAGGGCATGAAGGTGGGGTATTTTATTGTTTAAACTTTGAATGTTAAGGTGCCCTATGATGAATTTATTAGTGAGATTGGAAGAGTGTAGTTGAGGTGAGGGGTCAGTTGGGCCTGGGTTGGGGTGTATGTCACCATCTAGTAAGGTGGGACTTCCTAGTTTGGTTGTTATGTTACTATTTGAAAAGGTTAGAAGTTTAGGTTTTTTATCTGAGGGCAGGATATAAGTGAGGTGAGATAGTCTGTGAAATTTAGGAAGAAGATAGTTAGGGGTGGTTGTAGCATTGGAGTAGGGTGTGAAGGTGTATATGGTTGAGGTCTCTTTTGAGAAATTAGGAAGGATAGTAAGTGAGTTTTCAAAGAAGGTAAGTTGGTAAGTAGAGAATAGGGAGGTTAAGAGTAGGAGTGATAGAGTAAGAAGTGTAGGATAGAAGGAAGTCATTATGTATAGAGATAGAGAAAAGGAGAAATCAGAGAGAAAAATGTAGGAGGTGAGAATATAGGTGGAAGTATGTCAGCTAGGAAGGTAGAGGAGAACTACAGTATACTATTGGTTGGGTGAGAACTGCAGTATACTGAAGTGTATAGAGAGGGGTAAGACTGGTGAGGAGATATATAGAAAAAGAGGAGAGAGTCTGAAACTAGAGGGAAAGGTAGTAGAAGACAAAGAGGAAGAGGTTAGAGTATAAGGGGTGTGTTGAGGGTGGGCAGAAAATGCAGGAAGGAGTGGATAGGTGTGATAGGGGTGTGGCTGGGTAGCTATAAGAGTAGGACCCTGGGGGTGGGTGGGATTGGGGGGTAGGGAGGGAGCGGAGAGTGGAGGCTGGGCTTAACGGAAGAAACCACAGAAAAGAGATGAGAAAGGAGACAATCAGAGATGCAGGTAGTATAGCAGGAAAGGGTAGTGATAGGACTAGAGAGCACCAGTAAGTTAAACAGTGTTAGATAATGTAGAGGTATTGTAAAGCATACAGCAGGAGGACAGGAGGACAGAGAGAGGTGAGATAGGGAAAAGCAGGTTACAGATAAGGAGTCAGAAATAGATAAGAAGGCGGATAGATAGGTAGTTAGGGTAGAAAGTGGAGGTTACTAAGAAAGAGGACAGTGATGAGCTTTACAGTCTGAATAGGCCAGAAGGGGCCAAGGTAGCAGCAAGGTAGTAGCTTTATAGTTCAGGTGGAAAGGATAGAAGGAAAATGAGGAGGTAAGGGGAAAAACATGAGGTAGGAGAGTAGCTGGAGGAGAAGTGGGGACAGAAAAAAGGGGGGAGAGGTAGCTGGCTGTTTGAGGCTGGAGAACTAGCAGTTGTTAACTCTTTTAGGGGACCCAATGGGAGTCAAACACATCAACAATATTGGAGCCCAAACATACTTTCTGTTCCTAGAATGGACAGGGTAGGTTGATGTAATTCAAGTCACAGTCACTGGAGGAAGGCCAAGTTCGTCAGACACAAGTTAGGAGCCACTTAGGGCAGGAGTAGAGCTACAATTTCTAAACAAAAGTTTATCCTCCGTCATTATATACCTTCCAAACTGCGTCATTATGTCTTACTGCTTACTTCATTATCCAACAAACAGTTGTTTCACGTAAAATTACATTCATTCACCAATCACTGTCTGCACCCAACCAATCCAGTGACGTCACCGTGCCTTGCAAGTGTCGCTCATTATGAAGCACGTTCCTCACGTTGATTCTTAAAAAGTCTCTATTACAGATTCAGTCTTAAATTTTTTAGGTAATATCCACAGTAATTAATTCATTTTATTTAATTAAAAAATATTTTATAAATAAGAAGTAACATATTATTTTATTTATTTTACATTTGTTAACCGGGATGGTCCGACTGGATACATGTCCTTTTTCAGCGGAGGCCCGGGGAGAAAAGCTCTAACAGAGTTACATTGATAATTAGGTACAGTAAATGAGCTGAAAGAACTTAACAAAAACATAGGCTATATACATACAAGTACAAGACTGCCATTACAATTTCTGAGATTACTACAAATAGGTTCATATGTTTATACTAGGCTATCTGCCCCAAGGCATTTATAAGCCTAGCCCGAATTTTTGTGGCTTACGCCACCCCTTATATGAAAAAATACTGTACCCATTAGTTTGTTGTGCCTCTGTCCAGCAGTGACACAGAGATGATTCCCGGGGTAAACCTACGATCTCCCATCCACAGGTCAAGATTTCTCTTGAACAGAGCCAGCGAGGTGCTCTGCCTCACATGGACCGGGACTCTATTCCACAGCATAGGGAGTCTCTGAGTGATAAATCTATCCAGATCTGTCCAGCATGTCCTATTTATATCCGTGCTAAGGTTTAAGTCGCTTGCTCTAGTGGTTTTGGTGGATTTGGATTTTTTGAGGTGGAGCATGTCCATTAATTCCGGGTTGGACATGGCCTTGTATGTCAGGCACATGTCACCTCTGAGCAGACGGTATGCGACTGAATAGAGCTGGAGTTTCTTCAATCTGGCAGCATATGACAGATTTTGGAGTCCCTTTATCCTTTTGGTGAGAAACTTTTGGGGTCTCTCCAATTGCTGCAGATGTCGGGCGAGATACATCCCGAATGGGGCATTGTACTCGATCATTGGTCTGATAAGTGAAGAGTACAGGGGAACAATGACCTCACTAGATCTGGATGTGAATCCTTCATGATCAGGTGGGCAATGTAGAAGGTCTTTCTAACCACTTTAGCAACGTGAGTGTCAAAAGAAAGGCCACTGTCAACCTGGGTCCCCAGGTCCGTGATAACCTCTTCTGTGCTTAGTGGATTGCCACCTATATGGTAGCTTGGGGTTACCTTGTTTTTCCCGAAGGGTATGACTATACATTTTTTGGCGTTTAACTTCAGGCCATAGCTCTGGCACCAGCTATCTGTTTCCGTGAGTCCCTTCTGAAGGATATCCGTGTCCGATGCACTTTCCACTATGGCCCAGTTTGCAGTCGTCTGCAAACTTTGTCAGCCAAAGTCCTCCCATGTTGGCCTGTACTTCTGAGAAGTAGATGCCGAACAATAGGGGGCCAAGGACCGAGCCCTGTGGGTCACCACTTGTGACCAGCTTGGAGTCTGACATAGCGCCAGCAACTCTAACCCTGTGGGTTCTGTCCTTAAGCCAGTTTGCAACCCATCTTGTGACATATGGGTTTACATTTAAGCTGGTAAGTTTATCTACAATACCGAGTGGGGTATTGTGTCGAAAGCCTTTGCAAGGTCAAGGTAGGCTGTATGGACTGCCTTTCCCTCATCAATGGCCTTGGTGACTGTTTCGAAGAAGTCGACCAAGTTCAAAAGGCATGATCTTCCCTTGAAGCCAAACTGGGTCGGGTCCAATGTCTGCAAGTCCCTATATCTTTGTTTATGAGCTCCATTATGATCCTCTCCATAGCTTTGCAGACTAGACTTGTTAAGCTTATGGGGCGGTAATTACCAGGGTCCGTAGAGGCACCGCCTTTGTGGAGTGGGACCACAGTTGCCGTACGCCACTCCTTGGGCACGTATCCTGTGGTAAGGCTGAGATTAAACAGCTGCCTTATGTGCGGGTTTAATTCCTCATTTAGCTCGTGTAGCACACAGCCGGGGACACCATCCAGTCCCATTGATGCTGTGTTTTTAGCTTTAGAGAGAGCAGCTTTCACCTGCGCATTTGAGATGTCTGGGAGGCTACAATCCGCTGGGATAGTTATCTCTCCTTTAGGGGAGGGGGTGAAGTTTGCACTGAACCTGTCTGCCAGTATGTTGGCAATGTCTGTGGGTTCAGTGATTTTTGTATCATTTTGGACTAATTCTGAGCATATCTGGGAGTTTCCACCCAGGTTCCTAACATAGCTGAAAAAGGCCTTATGATTGTTCTTTGAATCCATGGCAATTTTTCTCTCAAAATTGGCCTTAGTTGATTTTATGAGTGCTCGTATTTTTTACTAATAATGATCAGGGTGACTTCCCTTTTATGGATTTTGTTCTATCATGTAATAGCTTTCTCCTCTTATTGTAAAGTTTGTTAATGGCTGGGGTCCACCAGACTGGACATTTGCCCTTTGTGGAAAGAGTCTTGGTTTTATTTGGGATTGCCTGATCCATGCAGTCCTGGAGGTGTTCATAGAAGGCATTTGTAAGGGCTTCCAGCTTGGGTTGTGGTTTCCACTGGCTCAGGGGCCTTGAAGAATACCACACCAGTCTTGAGTAGTGTGAAGTTTGCTTTAGAAAAGTTCTTCACTGTGGTCTTTTTTGTTTGGGGTGGGGGCGGGATGTTGATTTCCAGTGAGATGAGTTGATGGTCAGAGCTCACCAATGAGGGATATACTTCCGTGTGGAGCATTTTGTCCCCATGTTTGTGATAATGAGATCTAGTATATTTTCTCCTCTCATGGGAACAGTGACTAGCTGTTCCATGGCATTTGAATTTATGAACTCCAGGAACCATTGGGCTAGAAAGTTAGGGCTTGAGTAATGTTCCCAGTCTATATTCGGGTAGTTGAAGTCACCCAATATGATGGTGTTTGGAGATACATTTATACCCTCCAGTGTCTTCAGGAAGGCTGTGTGGGGTTCCTGAGTTTGAGAGGGTGGCCTGTAGCATGCTACAATTTGTAGAGCAGTTTTGCCTATGGTTAGTTGCACCTGGATGGTTTCCGAAGCTTCATGCGTTGCCACCAACCTGGAGGTGTGGGTATCCTTTATGAATATGGATACACCCCTCCTTTTGTGGTGTGGTCCGGGTTTTGGGGCGGAACGCATGATATGAGGTAAAACCTAATAGTGCGGGGTGCTCTCAGGAGCCTTGAACCAGGTTTCAGTTACAGCACAGACATCGATGTTCTCCATACTGAGAAGGGCCTCGAGTGCGTGCATTTTGAGATTTAGACTTCTGGCATTGAGCAGCATTACCCTCAGTTTCTTTCCATTTTTGTTTTCTAGGGTGGTAGGTTTAGAATTTGAGCCTTGCCTAAAAAAGGCACTATGGGGTGGCAAGAGCCTTAGCCAATATCCGGAATCCCAGGGGTGACAGGTGCAAGCCGTCCCTTGCGAAGCAGCGTGGCTTGTCAAACATGTCATCCCAGGCAGACAGACACTGGATCCCCTTTGAATGACACCAGACATTAAGCCAATTGTTAAAGCTGATCATCTTGTCTCTATATTGTGGCATCATTCTTGGTGAAGGAAGGATACTGCTCAGGGTTAGGGTCATACCTGCCTGGGCTACATAATCAGAGAGCTCCTCTATGTCTCTTTTCATGTAGTCCAGGGAGGTACGTCTCAGGTCGTTCACACCAGCATGGACAATGACTGTGTCATATTTGTACTTGCCGTGGAGTGACCCGAGTGCTTGTGTTATGTGGCGGATTCTAGCACCCGATATTAGCAAGGACGGTAGGCAGTATAATGACATGGAGTTAGACAGGATACATATTTCTTTATCACAGTATACAAAGTACTTATCATCTTAGCTAGTTGTTTATGTTTTAGTTAATGGCACAGAACTAGTCTGGGTTTGAGCAAGGACATAGCCAGTATGACTTGAAGTGGAGTTTTAGACTATTTTTGAATTGACTTAGAGAAGTTGCAAGCATGATGTTATTTGGGAGAGAGTTCCATATTTTACCAGTGGTGTTGGCAAATAGCGCGTCACCACCTAGGTTGAGAGATTTAGTTGTTTGGACAAGGAGTCTGTTTGCTGAGTGAAGGCAGCTTAGATTGGATTAGGGAGTCATTAAGTTTTTTAGTGCTGGGGTATTCTCAGGTTGTTTAACGATTTTGAAGGCCTCTATGAGTTGGGACTGGTGAAGAAGGTGTGGGAATTCTATCCATCCAAGCTTTTTCAGGTTAGTACAGTGGTGTGTTCTGTAGGGTAGGCCTGTAACGAACCTGGCAGTGTGATTATAGCAGGATGAGAGCTTGGCCAGATCAGATTTGTTAAGGTGAGTGAGGACAGGAGAGGCATATAGTAGGGTAGAGAGAAGGTGTGAACGGGCTGTGGCTGCCCTGGCATTCGGGGTAAGGAAGGCTTTAATTCTATATAGGGTCCCAAGTTTCTTGTTGACTGACTTAATGGCTTGGTTGATATGTATATCAAATCTGAGTTTATTGTCAATGTTTACTCCTAATAGCTTTGTATAGGTGTCTGGGGAGATGATGGTCCCATTATTGGATTTTATAGTGAAGTTTTCAGTCAGAGATCTATTGGTTGGGTAGAAGAGAAGTAACTTGGTTTTGTTTGGATTTAAGATCAGGAGATGGTTGGCAAGCCAGTTTTCGACTTTGGTGAAGCTATGTTGGGTGGTAGTTAGTAGATTTGCAAGAGAGGCATTGGAACATATTATAGTCGAGTCATCTGCATATTGAATGCAGGTGGCTTCAGGGATGACTGTTTGGATGTCGTTTATGAAGACTGAAAAGAGGAGAGGTCCTAATATGGAACCTTGAGGAACTCCTATGGTATTTGGTAGTAGGCAGGAGAGCTTGTTTTGCCACATTACTGCTTGTTGTCTCCCAGTGAGGTAAGCTTGAAACCAGTCAAGGGCTGGAGTATCTAGATACAGGGTTTTTAAAGTATATAGAAGTAACTGATGATTTACCATATCGAAGGCTTTCGATAGGTCCAGGAAGAGAGCGGAGGATATTTTTTTATTATTCCGGTTAAGATTAATGTTTTCAGTAAAAGAGAGGAGGGCAATGGTTGTACTATGATGGGGTCTGAATCCATGTTGAGAGTCTGTGAGTAGTTTATTTTGGGTTAGATAGAGCATTAGTTGGTTGTGCATGCACTTTTCCATAATTTTGACAAGTGGTGATAGTATGGCTATAGGTCTATAGTTGGATAGATCTGTGGATGAACCTCCTTTGTGGAGTGGAATAACATAGGATATTTTCCAAATTGAGGGGATTGAGGCCTCAGTTATGGTTCTGTTAATTAGGATTGAGATAGGATAGGCTACGACATCTGCAGCAATTTGCAGGTATTCAGCCGGCAGAAGATCGGCTGAAAGGGTGGTTGGCTTCAGTTTTTTCAAATGGGATCTGATAAAGGATGTGGACACTGGGTGAAGTTAAAAGAGAGTGGTGAGTCAGGTATAGTGTTTATAGAAGTGTGGGGAGGAGAAAGTTGGTTAGCTAATGACTGGATGGTTTCTGTGAAGAAAGTATTGAATGAATTGGCTATATCTTCTTGGCTCTTGTCAGATAATGTTCCTGGGGTCGGAGTAGTGGATTTGCCTGGTTGGAGAAGTTTATTTATGCCTGCCCAGTACTTTTGAGGGTTATTCTGATGTTTATGTTGCAGATTGTAGAAGTAATTTTTCTTATCTAGTATGATGGCTTTTTTAGTCTCATTTCTAAGTTGTTGGAATTTGATACGATCTAGGGTAGTTTGGTAGTCGCCATTTATCCCACACTTTGTCTCTAGTTGTTATTTTGGTTTTGGTGTCTGTTGTTAGCCAGGGTGCTAGTTGAGTTTTAATTCTTATTGAGCGTTTAGGGGCATGCGAGTCAAGTATAGTAAGGAATGAATTGTTAAATGATGACACTGCCTCATCAAGGAGAAGGAACTTTAGTTTTGTCCAGTTACATGATTTGAGTTCAAGTTGAAATTTAGTTGGGTCAAAGTTTTTCTTGGATCTGATAGACCTATAAATAGGTAAGCTTGTACAATTAATTTTGTCTTTCATGATGTATGTGAGCAGGTGATCACTAAGATCATTAGGGAGAGTTCCAGACATGTAGTTCTGGGGATGACTGTTGGTGAGTATCCAGTCTAGTATACTCTCTTTTTGGTTATTGTTACCTGTACGTGTGGTAGATGATATTATCTGAGAGAATCCATGTAGGTTAACAGGGATGGGGTTGGACTGTGCTGTGCATTGGTTCCAGTCAATATTAACATCGCCCAGAACAATGGTTTCTTGAGGGTAGTTGTTGGCTATCCAATGTAGAATGACCTCTAGTGTTTCTACATTGTTCCCAGGGAGTATATAGGTGACAGTTAGGTTAATGCCCTTATGATTATTTAGTAGAATTTTTAGAGCTAGTATTTCAGCGTTAGAGACCTGGGGTGGTTGTATAGGGTTAGTTATGATGTTAAGTGTGCTATTATATAAGACGGCTATTCCACCTCCTCTTTTCTTTACTCTATCTATATTTTCTTTACTCTATCTATATTTTAAACACCCTGAGAGCTTATTACTTAGAGTTGTTAGTAAGCTAGTGGTACCTTTTCCACGTTATGAAAGGAAGTGTTCCAGGCTTTGGAGATGAAAGACTGAGAGCTATGGATGCCA
Organism: Protopterus annectens; assembly: GCF_019279795.1. Taxonomy (NCBI): domain Eukaryota; kingdom Metazoa; phylum Chordata; order Ceratodontiformes; family Protopteridae; genus Protopterus; species Protopterus annectens. Next base: position 282,871,745 of record NC_056742.1, on the reverse strand, counting down.
CTTCATACTGTAGCTGAGCCCCCCCCCCCCCCATCTCTTAGTAAATAAAAATGTGGAATTACTGGCAAGCTGTGTTGATATTTGCAGTGGCTTTACTAAGTTTCCTAATTAAAGGACAACAATGGGATTCTATTAAATGCTCGACTTCTCTGTCTTTTTTTCCCTATTTAATATCCACGCTATGAATAAACACCACAGCATTTAAAATATTCTAAATAGACTGTTTCTCTCCACTAGAACAGTACGTTACTGTACTGTGGTAGTTTCACTTCCAAAAAAGTTTTATCCTGCCCTGGAAAAGCTTGCTGCAGTCTCCAATTCATTTATGTCATCAAGGCAAATCCCCTCCCAAACTGACATCACCACAACTGTCCTAAAATCCCACCCATGCTGTGATATCACAGCTCCCGACCCACATAGAAAGTAAAGCCTAGAGTAAGGGAACAGTACATGTCAAGTCTCCTGCTGTGAGCTATCAATCATAGCAGGTAACAGCTCAAATTACCCTTAGCACTTTGACAGCTAGGGAAGTTAGGTGTGAAGGGGGATGGGAGATGAATCAAAGCAGTACATTTCAGGCTTCACAAAAGACTGCAATTTAGCCATTCTAAAAAGAAGTAACAGTAGAAAGCACTTTGAAAGTCCATTCTGTGACATTTGCACTGTTTGTGTTTTAAGTAGTCATTGAATGGCAGGAAATGTTATTTAAAACTAACTGACTGAAAGACAGCAGTGTGTGCATGTAAAATCAATATAGTGACAGGAGCATTAGGAGAAAGAGGCCTGTGTGATGTCATTTTTTACAGACAAGCACTGCATTGTGGGATCCAAGAAGCAGACTAAACAATCAGAATAACTTCAGTATGCCAGACCCCATGTGGTCAGACTCAAAAATTATGTATAAAAATATTTAAAAACTTGTAAATAGCCCAGACTTGTGTTAAAATGTAGGAAACACCAAAGCATGAAGAAATAAACATCTTTTTTGAGTCTGTGGGTGCAGTTCACCTTTAAGAAAGATAGCCCGGTAAACCTGATATGACATGGTATTTAAAATAAAAGCCAAATCATTTTCACTTTTATCCTAATTAATGAGCTCATTGTTCCAGTCTTTCCATTACTTTATCACAGTCAGTATACCCAAGGTATTTACTATGTTAATCAGCTGAAGCTAGGATTCATAGAACTTCACTGCAGTCACAGAAAAGCTGAGCAGCCTTCCCATCTCTATTGTGATAGTATGAGCTATACTCCAATTGTAGTATGCTACTGAGCAGCACAAATCGTGAGTGGTATTTAGAAACAGTCTTTGCACCATGTGTAGATGTGCAGAGAAGGGGTAATAAGACACACATAATGTCATTGCGCTACACATAAAATACTGTTTTATGCATTGTATGGAAGTGATTATATAATGACTTACAAATGAGAGCTGTTGTGTATCTAAATAAACTCAAAAAGGGAAGAAGATTCAGAAAAGTATAAATTTAGTGCAGCAGTCCATAGTGATTAGCTAATCTCAAAGCTATGATTTTCTGATGTACAGGATTATCAAAGGTAAGTACTAGGCTAGGTGCTCGTATGGGCCATTTTGTACTTAACCAATTTCCCTTCCAGAGGTGAGAATTAAACCCAGTACCTTCTGTCTGTGAGGCAGACACCTTAACCATTATACTAACCCCATGTTTTTATCTTCTGAGATAAGATACAAGGAGTTGCTACTATATTAATTGAGCAGCATGTGTTAGTGGTATCACTCAGAGCCAGTGTTTACAGTGTTGCAGGCCACCATTCCTTTCATTGCAGACAGCTCCACCAATATCTAGCTCACCATCACCTCTGTGTCCCAGACATAGTCAATTGCTACAGTATGGACTGATACACTATACAAGAGTATGTAGTCATGGTTCGCCCCCTCACATGGAATTTTTGTGACATATGTGGACTAGTGTTAACAAACATTGCTATGGGAACTTTCCAGATGCTGACAGGAGACACAGTAGGAGTTTCACAGTCATCTGTTTAATGAATCCTATACTACCTTGATGTGATGTTCCAGCATTTATTTTATTTATTTATTTATTTGCATTTGTTAACCGGGTTGGTCCAGCTGGGTAAGAATTACCCTTTTTCAGTGGAGACCCGAGGGGAAAAGCCCCAAACAGACATACAAATACATAGGAATAGAGACAACTTAACAATATTACAGAGGAAAACAATATTATGGGTACAATGGATAAGAAAAACAAACAATGAAAGTTTGAGAATATGAGTAAGGTAGGCCAGAGGCATGCATGCAAAAGCATATGGAGGAACATATTGGGTTTCTATGAACAGCAGAAGATAGAAACAATACTATGCCAGCATTCAATAACATATCCCATTTTCCTGAGAACCTGCTGGTCATTTTCTGCACCCACATTACTATCAAGGTTCCATCTGCTCCACATGGCATCCAGTACATCCTCTGGAAGGGTTTCCACTACATCAACTGCCAAGTGGTGTGCCATGCACAAGGTATTATATATGATGTGTCTGTGTAGCACAAGTCTCACCGCATGCACAGGTGTGGACCATACCAGAGGTTTGTGTTGGGTGACTTAGGACAGGGTCATTAAATTGACATGTGCACACATTACCCACATCACATAGCCTGTGATATGCCACTCCAATGCACATAAACCACAGGATACTCATAATAATGTCCACTGTTGTGTGTTGCAGCTGATGCAGGTTACTCCTTGGAGCTGTGGCTCCTGATCTCCCTCCACAGCCTTCAGACCATGTAGGGGACATAACACAGCACCACTGCAGACTCAAGACATTATTGTGTTCAGATTACTCAAGGCCTGCTTTAATGCCTAGACTTATCTGGAGTTATATTGCAGTATGCTCCAGAGTTCTACAGTACGATATTTGTCATCTCTGCCACGCTACAGAACATGGTGCTAAGTAAACAAGTGCAACATGGAAACACCATCAGACTACTAGAAAGATCACAGCCAACAGCGGAGGAGGAGGCGCCAGCTGAGGAGTTTTCAAAGAACCAGCTGCAGTGCCACATAATGTTAGGCTGAAGGGGTGCAGTACATGGCAGTACTTGAAAAGTGGCAGCATTTAGTCCACAACTACTGGCCATGACAGAACCAGCATAATATAAAACTGAAGCATGCAATAATATACCCAGGCAATATAGTATAATAGATTGGCTGGACATGTTGTGCATAAGATGCTACTTTACCCACACATGTCTGAGAGTGAGCAGGGCACACTTATCATCATATGTATAGATGGAGTGGGGTGCAGTAACACACGCATGTTTGAGGGTGATCAGGGCACAGTCATCATCATATGTATAGATGTAGTGGGATGCAGTAACACAGAACAGAAATACTTACATAGCAGAAGGATTATGGGCAGTGACATATAGTACAAAGGTTGGGCAAGTCAGGTTTGACATCCTGTAGGAATGGGGTAGGGCTTCCAGCAGTTGAATGAAGGCTGGGTGATCTGGGTGATCTTGCAGTAGGCGGGACCATACTATTTACATAGCGCAATTTAGGTTCATAGGTATGTACTAGGCTGGCTGCCCTTTACAGGTCATTGTATGGCTAGCCAGTTTCCTTTTTTGTGCTTGAAATAACCCATTGAATTTGGTTAGAGATTGATCTTGCCCATCCCATGGTTGATAATTATATATTACCCCTAAGGAGAATAAATGGGATCATACCATAATTTGAGGAGACCCATGCATAGGATAAAGCATTTAGGTGCTGCCTCTGTCAATTAGTAGTACGGGGGGCAGTCGTGGAGTAAATGTTTAGTTTCTCATCCACAGATCTAAGTTGCACTTGAAAATGGACAAG
>NC_056742.1:282392015-282531476 GCF_019279795.1 Protopterus annectens | reverse complement strand
TCTCGTGGTAGGCCACTCCTCGGTGTAGTACCGCCACGCCGTTTGCTCCATCCTTACACTGGCGCCGCTTTTGCGATTCACTATTATCTGCCTCATTTGCATGGAATTGACTACTAATACCTGGTTACGGCGGACACCGCCACCACTCCTTGACAACCATTGCGCTTGGGGTTGCAGCTTTACATACATACTATGGTGTGTGGTGGCTGTGCAGCTGATTTGTGTTCTACTGCTCTTTCGGACATTGTCATATTATTTCATTGCTTTACAACTTCTGTGCACATATCCCGGGGTCTGCTGTTCTTTCTACGTACGTGCCATTTATGTCATTTTTACATTTTGTGCATATTTTCTTTGGACATTCTCGGTGCCTTTCCACATTGGCATATTGCACCTATATGATACCTGACTTTGACAGCCTTCCGTTACTCCTCCGGTATGTTTGGGTAAATGTAAACCGTTTTTTTTTGGTTTACATTGCCGCGCCCTTACGCTACGCCACGCGCTTCGTGGATCGCTATTTGCCCTCATTTGCATGGTGCAATACCGCACACAGTGTGTTTTGCATACCCACGCCGGGCGGGACGGTCCGGCGCACGCCGGTAGTGCACGTGGAATTCATTCATACCTGAATCGCTAAGCAGCCATATTTGGCGTTATAACGCCGACGCTATGCTGGCGCCTGGCGCAAGGTTCATGAATCCCGGGGATTGTCTTTTTCTGTATTTTATGAGATGGTTTGAGAAAATTTCATATTTATTCTTCTTTGAATTGCACATGGGTTGTATACTTATTATTTTTGTTTGTCTATGTCATATGACAAAAACATTTTACAAAAAGAAGTTTATGTTATTGTGGGATGTAGTAAAGTAAACTGTCTGAAATGTGGGTAGTTTAGGTGTAGGGTAGATCAATGTCACAGTGACAAACGATGCACTTCTTGCATAGAGACACACAGTGTAGATTTGAAATATTTGAGAATTTCAATCAATCACTTAATCATCCTCCAGTAGCTGCTTTATCCTTTTCAAGGTTTTGGAGGAGACAGAACCTATTTCTACAAGCATGGAACATAAGGTACAAAGAACATAATCTTTACAGTAGACTGTTTCATTGACAAATGCATCCGCATGAGCGTGCGCGCACACACACACACACACACACGCACACACACACACACACACACACACACACACATATACATACACATAAACACACACACACACATGCTCGCTCACACACTACATACACTCTTATGGATAAATTAGTAGATTACCAGTTCATTTAACAGCCTATCTTTGGGTTGTGGAAAGAAACTAAAGCACCCACAGAAAAGCGGGAAAACATGCAGAGCCTGTACACAAAAGGCACTCCAGCCAGGAAATGAAATACATAGCAACATAGGCTGGCAGTGATGAGAAGAGATTAGTTCATCTGCTGCTATTGTTCCAGTACTAAAGAGTGAGTACTGTTCTACTGAGAGTCAAACAGAGGGCAAGCATTTTAGTAAACTTAAGTCTTACAAGTCAAGATCAGTTGGACAGACAACTTACAATTCAAAACATAATGTAGAGGGTTACATTATTATTATCTACTTCTTCAATAATACAGTGATGGGGTTAGTGTCAAAAGACATGGTGAGGTTGAGAAAAGCAACATGCACAGAGCAACCACTGTCCACAACTTTTGTCACATTTTTCAAGGACATTTACTAGATTCAGGAGAAAAGACCTGCCTTTCACAAAACCAGTAGCCTGGATCAGTTAAAAGCCACTGCCTGTTTCTGCATTAGTGTGTTCAACTACAACATGTTCCATGCATGCATATAAGGCTGGTGCGGTTGCTGAGCTTGTAATTACCTAGGTCCTTAGAGGGCCTCCCTTGTGTAGAAGAGTTACAAAGGCTGATCTCCAAAAATCAGACACAAACCTTGCAGACAGGCTGAGTTTGAACAGTTTAAGTAGAACCTTGACTAGTCCTTCCTTGGCCCTGGTGAGAATGTAGTCTGGTATTTAGTGTGGCCCAATGGAATGATTATTTTCAGACTTTGACAGACGTTCTAAGAATTTTTCCAAAGTAATTTCAGAGGAAAGTAAATTCTTCAGGGATAGTGAGAGCAGCAATGCGGATAGGTTGGGTAAAGTTAGCACAAAATGTGTCTGCCAAGATAGTACATATACCCTTGGGATCAGAATGTATGGTATTATTATTGATGAGCTCAGTGCATTGATGGACATTATTCCTTAATTTCCAAACATAACTGAGGAAAATGCAGAGTTACTTTGTTATCAGTAACAACACTGTGCACATACTTTACTTTGCATTTTCTAATACTGCTCTTAAGTTCCTTGCTAACACGTTTCAGTGTGGTCTTGATATAGGGGATTGAGATTTCTTAAAATGTTTTATAACTTTTTATTTTTTGTTATACAATTGAGTTCCACCAAAAATGTTTATTCCTGAATTTACTGTTATATTTAAGGTATACACAAATGTCCCTTTTCAGGGTACCCTGTGGCACTGTCTGGTTAAGTGGTTTGCTCAGAATCACACAGTAGGCAAATGAAGATGGAAAGAATTATACCTTGCACCCTGACCTCAAGAAGTTGCTCTTTAACACCTCAGGACTTTAGTCCTCTATTGTAACTGCCAGAAATGAAGTAGGTTTGCCCTTGAGAAGTCTCTAAAAAAATGGTATGCAGACTTTTCTACTCAGAGTTCAAAAAGCTTGCTCATAAGTCAATGCTGCCAACTTGCTGCCCTGAGAAATAAAACAAAAAACAGTATCAGAATGATATCCTTATTATGCCTTTGTAAGGACAAGACAAATTAAAGAACTCCAATAATTTATTTTTACACATGTATCAGTGATGCATCAAAGATCAAAATAAAACCAATTGTTGTCTTTCCATCCCTGACTTCAATTACTGTAAAAGCATTTAAATAAAAGCTCACTCCATAGCCTAGATGGATAAAATCTTGACTAAATGCAGGTGACCTGAGTTCAGTCGGCAGCTGGACATTGGGGGAGCTGGTGTGGGAGAGGCAGGGCTGAAGCAGCTAACATCAGCCTCCCTTTCCCAGTAAGGAGCCATGGATGGTCTGTCACTGCAGCACCTTGCCTAACAATGCAAAATGCTGCAGTCAGGGACTAATGCATGTAGACAAACGTGCACTCAATAGTCATATAAAACTTTGCTTCATGGAAAGCAAGTATCAGGACTATAGTATAAGGGTAGGGACATTAATGCAATAAATAAATTCTGAATCCACAGCTTACTGCAGCTGATTGCCCTCAGCTGATGCCTGACTCTCAACTCTCACATTGACGAGAAAAAAGGGGTTGATAGGTTCTCACCCCTTGGATGAATGAATTGCTCAATACATTGATCACAGCATCATATAGATGTATTTATTCTTTTGTCTTTCCTCTTTTTTTCTTCTTTGTGCATTTATTTTTCTCTGTCTTTTTTGTCCTGTTTCTAAGAATATTAAAAAGCCCTTAAGTACTATCAACTGTAGAACTTTAATGGTCTTACTGTTAATACAAATTATTCACAGAAGAAACTTACACTTCAGAAAATGATCGGGGTAGGGATAGCATTATTACTTACATATGCATGTTTCTATTTCTTGGGACTTGCCACCAAAATGATTATACTTGTGAATATTTTTAGGGTACAACAAGTATACCATCAGCTAAATCAACTTAAAAGTGATGGAAAGAGAATTACTGCTGGCATGTGTGTTTCTTTCAGTTCTTGGAGTTGCCACCATAATGATTACTCTTTTGAATATTTTTGAGGCCATGTTATCTGAAAAGTAGTACATATGTTTATAAAGTGTTTACCGACATACTAATCTCCTCACATGGACCCATTCACCTGTCAGAACTCATTTGAGTTATTGTATAGTGTTAGTACCTGTTTATAAATTGTACCGTGCAATAATACACAACAGTTTGATAGATGAGTTCCTTAAATGACTACACTGAAAATGTCAGACCAAAATTCCATACAGCTAAAAAGATAAAACCTTATAGAGAAATCAATTTGTTAATATGGAAGTAAGAACTACATTACATTAAAACACACTAAAAAAATTTGATTACCATACATGAACTTTTAAATGTAAAATTCTGGCTCATGCTGAGAAACATCCCTGGGCATGTGGTAATGTCTGTGCCATGCACACCCACTTTGTGCTTTATTGCATACATATATATCTATATAGTTTCATAGGTAGGTACTAGGCTATCAGCCCTGGGGCCTATACAAGCCCAGCCAAAAAGGTACCCTGGCTTTTGCCACCCAAGAAAATTATTTTCCTGTGCCACTGTCGAGCAGAGCCACAGAGGTGATCCCCGGGGTGAATTTCCTATTTCCCATCCAATCATCAAGATTTTTCTTGAAGAGTGCTAATGAGGAGCTTTTTTTGATATAGATAGGTAGTTTATTCCAGAGTATGGGAAGTCTCTGGGGCAGGAATCTATCCCTCCAGCATGTTCTATTTATTGTGGTGACAAGGTTTAGGTCCCTAGAGCATGTAGCACGGAGGGATTGGGATTTCTTTAAGTGGAGCATGTCCAACAGCTCTGGGTTTGACATAGCTTTGTATGTTAGGCAGAGATCACCTCTGAGTAGGCGAAATGTGACAGAGTAAAGCTGGAGTATTTTGAGGCGGTCTTAATAGGGCATCTGTTTGAGGCCGGTAATCCTTTTTGTGAGGTATTTCTGCAGCCTTTCCAGACGTTGTAGATGTCTTGTGAGGTACATACCAAAAGGGGCGTTGTACTCTATAATGGGTCTAATGAGTAATGAGTAGAGGGTAACAATGACCTTTTTTTTCTGGATGAGAAACCTTTTGTGATGAGGTGTGCTGCATAGAAGGATTTCCTGACTACTGTGGTGTGTGATTATCAAAGGAGAGACTACTGTCCACCTGTGTCCCAAGGCCTCTTATCACACTTTTGGTGTTAAGTATACTACCGCCTATGTTGTAATTCATGGGTACAGAGTTTTTACCAACGGGGATGACAGTACACTTTTTGGCATTGAGCTTGAGGCCATGGCTTTGACACCAGGCATCTGTCTCAGTGAAGCCCTTTTGTAGGATGTCCACATCATTAGGAGTTTTGATTATGGCTCCTAGTTTGCAGTCATCTGCAAACTTCATTAGCCAAAGACCATCTGTGTTAGCCTGTATTTCAGAGAAGTAGATACCAAACAGGAGAGGACCCAGGACTGAATCCTGTGGTACTCCACTTGTCACTGGTCTGAAGCTGGATTTGGAGTCTGCTACTTTCACATTGTGGGTTCTGTCAATGAGCCAGTTGGCAACCCATCTTGCGACATAGGGACTTATACCTAGTTTAGTGAGTTTATCTATAATTCCAGAGTGGGGGATGGTGTCGAAAGCCTTGGCAAGATCTAGATAGGCTGTGTCTACGGCTTTGGTGACTGCTTCAAAAAAGTCTAACAGGTTTACAAACTCAAACTGGGTGGGGTCCAGAGTTTGGAGATTACCAATGTCTTTGTGTATAAGTTCCATGATGATACGTTCCATGGCCTTGCAGACCAGGCTTGTCAGGCTAATGGAGCAGTAGTTCCTAGGGTCCATGTTGGCTTCCCCCTTGTGGAGTGGGATAACTGTTGCTGTGCGCCATTCAGCAGGCACAAAGCCTGAGGTGAAGCTATGATTGAACATGGTACTTAGGTGGGGTGCCAGTTTGTTCTGTAGTTTGTGTAGAACGCAGCCTGGGATGTTGTCTGGTCCCATGGATGCTGTGTTCTTGGCTTTGGAGAGTGTGGTTTTTACCTGTGCAGCCGTGATTACAGGAATTTTGCATTCTTTCGGTATAGAGATGGGCTTTTTAGGGGGTGAGAGGGGGGTAAGGTTAGCACTGAACCTATCTGCCAGGATGTTGGCAATATCAGTTGGGTCTGTATATTTAGTGCCATTGTGCTGTAACTCAGAGCAGATCTGAGTGTTGCCATTGAGATTCTTGACATAGCTATAGAATGCTTTGTGGTTGTCTCTAGAATCAGTGGTGATTTTGTTTTCGGAAATAGCTTTGGAGGATTTTATCAGGGATCGCAGCTTCTTACTGAGGCTGACCAGGGAGCTCCTCCACTCATGGGATTTTACTCTCTTTTGCAACAGTTTCTTCCTTCTGTTGTACAGTTTGTTTATGGCAGAGGACCACCAGATTGGCTTCCTTTTTTTGGAGGATAGCGTCTTGGTTCTGTTTGGGATAGCACGATCCATGCACTCATGTAAGTGCTTATAAAGTGCAATTGTGTAGGATTCAGTAGTCGTAACTGCATTGTCCATCTACATGGGTGTCATGAAGTTCATCACTTCTGTCTTAAGAAGCATGAAGTTAGCTTTGGAGAAATTTTTTACCATGGTTTCCTTAATGGGGGTGGGGACAGGATGTGGATATCTAGGGTAATTAGCTTATGGTCGGATCGGACTAATAAGGCGTTGACTTCAGGTGTGGAACACCGGTCACTCATGTTGGTAATGACTAGATCTAGGATATTGTTGCCACTGGTGGGGGTGTGGATAAGTTGATCCAGGGCATTGGAGTTTATGAATTCCAGAAAGCTTTGAGCAAAGGAGTTGGTACATGAGTAGTTTTCCTAGTTAATGGTGGGGTAGTTGAAATCACCCATTATTAGGGTGTTTGGTTGAACCCTAATATTTTCCAGTACATCAAGAAAAGAGGAGTGGGAATCTTGGAGCATGGTGGGTGATCTGTAGCAAGCTACAATTTGTATTGCAGTTTTGCCCAGAGTTAGTTGCACTTGGATAACCTCGGCTGCATTATGCTGAGCAACTAGCCTGGAGGGTGTGGATATCCTTAATGAATATGGACACACCTCCGCCTTTGGTGTTCCGGTCCAAGTTACATGGCCGAAAAGTGTGGTATGAGTTATAGCCTGGTAGTGCAGGTGTGCTCTCTGGTTCCCTGAACCAGGTCTCAGTCACTGCACAGATATCAATGTTCTCCATTTTAAGGAGTGCCTCGAGTGAGTGCATTTTGAGATTTAGACTTCTAGCATTGAGTAGCATCACCCTCAGTTTTTGCTTGCCTGTTCCTGTTACGGTGGTGAATTTGTCATTTGAACCTTGCCTAAAAAAGGCACTATAGGGGTGGCAAGAACCTTAGCCAGTATCCGGAATCCCAGGGGTGACAGGTGCAGGCCATCTCTGGCAAAGCATTGTGGACTGTCGACAATGTCATCTCAGGCAGACAGATACTGGATCCCTTTAGAATGGCACCAGAAGCTTAGCCAATTGTTGAAGTCAATCATTTTGTCCTTGTACTGCGGCATCATTCTGGGTGATGGCAGAATGCTACTCAGGGCTAGGGTCATACCTGTCTGGGCTACAAGATCAGAGAGCTCTTCCATGTCCCTTTTCATGTAATCCAGGGAGGTACGTCTCAGGTCATTCATACCAACATGGACAATGACAGAGTCATATTTGTACTTGTTGTGGAGTGACCTGAGTGCGTGGGTTATGTGGCGGATCCTGGCACTGACAGGCAGCTGATAGTAACCTTCTCCTTGTTTAGCCTGGTGAGTGGGACATCAGTGTACCTGACTATAGAGTCACCTATGACTAGTGTGTTTGGTACGTTGTTTTGCCTTATTGGCTGTGGTTGAGTGGCACACTGAGTCTGTGGGCTATGTGTCATTTGGGTTGTGTTGGGGGGGTGGCGGTTGCTTGCATTTCTGCTTTGGAGGTCTCTGTTGCTTGAGCAGATTATTATTGAGAGCCTCCGTGAAAGGTTTTGTATTTCTATGTGTGGATTTTGGTCATGTAGATTTAGTGAGACTATGTGATGAGTGTGGTGCAAGTGTTTACCTTCTCCTCAAGTTCAGTCTTGATTGGAGAGAGCTTTACCTCCAGTTTGGCTAGATAAGTGCATCTCTCACAGGTTGTAGTGTTGGGTGGTAGGAGGAGAGGGTTGTCTGTGTACATGAGGCAATTTCTACATTGCCCCAAGATGCCCAGATTCATCAGATAGACAGGAGAGAACCCTGGGAGCTGACCCATGGACATGCCTGAATAAAAAAACTATTTTCCTCTAGATAAGTGAGGAAAGTGAGTACAAGAGCTGTTTTTCTCTAAGCAAGTGAGGAAAGTAAGTACCAAAACTGTTTTCCTCTAGGTAATGAGGAAGGTTGAGTGCTGTCGTAATTAGTAGGTTATTTAGTGCTTACAAGTTCTGAACAAGTGCTGATCACGAATAAGCAAATTCAAGTGCTAAAACTAAAAATCTGTATCTGGACAAAACTAGTTACAGGAAAAAGGGAAAACAAGTGCAAATACGGGCTTTTAAATCAGAAAGTTGAGAGAGATGGAAAAACTGCCCAAACAGCCAATAACTACAATTTCTGGGCCAGAACCACTCCTTATGTGGTAGATAGGTTACCTAGTGCTTACCACTCCCACTGATAAGCTAGAAGGCTTCCCTACAACACAGAAAGCTTGGGGGGGGGGGGGGCTCAGAAGCTTACATACAGTCCTGGATACAACAAATCTGAATTTGGACTACACTAGTTACAGGAAAGGTATTTTTTTATATACAGAAAAGTAGCTAAAACAACAGTAAAAACAATTCAAATACAGTGCAAGCTAGCACACTTGAGTATGTAGCAATGTTAGACCAAACAGTTTAAAAAATGCAATTAAATTAAAAATGACTAAAAACAAGTGCAGAAGGAGTCCATTAGGTAGAATGAGGTAAAGAGATGGGACTAGGGGAAGTGTCTCAGATCAAATCTACAGTGAGGGCAGGCAACTGCAAAAGCCTCCAAATTTAAACAACAAGACAGAAATAGGGAGGGTGGGTATGAGAAAATCAATACCTTCAGCAGAGATCTGAAAAACTATACAGTGAAGCAAAAATAACAGTGCACAACTCTGAAGTCAGCCAGCAATTATATAAAATTAGTCAAACAACAATTACCAGTACACAACTCTGAAGTGCCAGAAAAATATACTCAGCTCTATATATCTTCAGGTAGTTTGAAGAGCACTCTGTCAGGACACAGGAAGGCACCAGCAATGATATGCAAGCTGTTACTAAGAGCTAATACCATAGATATATATATATATATATATATATATATATATATATATATATATATATATATATATATATATATATATATATATATATATACACACATGTGTGTAGGGCAATTGCCTGAATGACCTAATATTGACGGCAAAAATAGTGATGCAACAATACATAATGTTTAAAATTTTGACAGTCAAAAATGCCTAAACACAAAATGCTGACAGTTAAAAATTCCTAAACAGAAAATATTGACAAAACCTATCCACATCCCAACTCAATGTTTTTGCAGGGAGGCAAGCCCCACACCCCCGACTAATTATATATACCAAGTCTGAGGACACACAGCAGTGGGGAAAGAGCATATACCCTTCCCTGGTATAACTTCAGTTTTGTTGATATTTAGTTTTATGTATTTTTGACTGTCGATATTTTGAACATTAGCTATTTTTGCTGTCGATATTTAGGTCATTGCCATACACCTTACACTGGGGGGGGTTGGTATTATTGGCCTGAGTGTACCAATAAAGGCTTAAAAAGCAGAAAGTGAAAAAAGTGATGGACTTCAGAAGCTGTGTATCTGAAACAATGATATGTCCTTATGGGGTCATTTGCATATATAACCACGAAGCACCCATCAAATGTAAAAAGGTAGAGCAAGACCTTCTCTATGTAATATATTAGAACTCCTAAACACAAACACACACACACACACACACACACACACACACACACACACACACAAACAAACATACACACACACACACACATACACACACACACACACACACACACACACAAACAAACATATACACACACACACCTCTGTGCATGTGTTTCAGTTCCTTTAAATGTAACTGCCTATAGCTCTTCGCAAGTGTTTTAAGTTCCCGTGAGTGCAAAAACTGACAACAGCACCCAAATTTATTTGCACTATAAAGGTGCTGTTTTAATGGGTTTACAAATTGTTAAAGAAATGTCATTCTCCATCACCACTTTCCCTGGAAAGATTATTATCTGTTTCTCAGTCTGGGAATTAACATAATTGTTTAAGACCTTTAAAGATCAGCTGAGAAGTGTACATCTACTATTCTCATACACCTTGTGATAAAGCAGAACATAGTTGCATAGTCAAACATATAATCACAACTATAAATTGACATGCCAATTATGGTTATAAGCGCCTTTGCACCCTGCATACCACAAGGTCAATGGAACTGTAGCAGATTAAATTAGCAAGTGCAGCAGACAAGAAAAGCTGACGTTAACTTGTTAACTTTAGGCTCATTGTCAAGGCTACTGGTATTTTACTTTGTCAGCTCAAGCATAGCAAAATAAATGACCAAAGTACAAATAAAAACAAACTGAGGTTATTAGTTTATAGACTTCAGATCATCCAGACCACCACAGTTTTGTTGTGTCAGCTAAAGAGTAACAAAGTAAATAAGCAAAGTACAAACAAAACAGCATGAAGTTAATGTGTTACTTTGCACCTCGGAGGTGGTGCAATTGGCTGGCCAGTGTAGGTGTGATGATAAGAACTAATCACGCAGACCTTTTATAGGAGAGCCAAGGGCAAAGTATAGTGCAGGTTGTATTTTTTTACAGCTGACAACGAACATCTGCCAACACCTTTCTCATCACTTTTTGCAGCTCATTATATACACATGTAATTAATGTCTATATTTATGAAGCAAAGAATTAACTTTATATACCAGTAACACATATTTTAATCTTTAATAATAACTGTTTGCACTGAAGTCAAGCACATGTTTCTCAATTTATGAGAAGTCTGTTAAGATTAATGAAATAGTTTTGAGAAAAGAGAGCTGCAAGACATTTAACTTTTATAGACTGTTTTAATGTTCCTCTACACAGACATTCTAGCTGACAAGCATAGTAGATGCTGATATTTCATAATTTCACTTCTCCCCCAAAAACTGAAATGTTGGGAGAGATTAATTGTTTAATGAATAATACCAGTTCCATTTTCAATGTGTGCAATGACAAGGATTTAGAAATCCTCAGTGGTATCTGGTGCAGTACTGGAGACTGGAGTACTGCTACAGTGTATAACTAGGTCTTAGCACTGCAGGGCAGTAATGAAATCACTTGGCCCAATAGGTCATGCCATTTTATCCACAGTTGGCACAGTTTGCCCACAAGGGCAAAACCCAAATGAGTAAACCATGATGTGAATTGGTCCACTGTCATGAACGACTCAGTAGTAATTATCACAGTTATAAAGCACACATGTTTATAAAAGATTTGTATTGGATTTTTTTAATGAGTCTATTATATAACAAAATTTGTGGTAGAGATCATCTTGCAATGAAAGGAATCAGCTATGATGTCATGCTAGTGTATCACATGTGCATTTTCAGGATCATGTTTACTCATTCAGAATACATAGTTTTGTACCACTGATGAAAGTGTGTGTGTGTGTATTTACATTTTTCTCCTTTTTAAATGGACAAAATGAATAATGGCACAACTACTTTGAACAGGTAAAACTGGATGTCCTTTTAAAAATGCAGATAATTATTCATTTAGAGCTTACCTCTGGATTTATAGTTTTCATTTCAACTGAATGTATCTTTCAGTGGTGTAATTGTAGTTTACCACTGCTAAAAAGACTCCTTTCAGCTAATCAAATGGCCTATTTAAAAACTATTTCTAGAAACTTTGTACAATAATACTGCGTCTTCTATGTTTGCAAGAGTTGTTCCTTAACTAATTTTATTTGGGTATTGTTAATATTATCCTGAAAACTGAGAAAGTGCCTGTAGCATTTTACCTTATTTAAAAGGTGCATAGCTTGTTATATTTTAACCTGGCCACTTGGATATATGTAGTGATAAATGAAAACTTCATTAATGGCAATATTCATATGTATAATCTGCTTGTTTTTCCTTCATTTTTTTTTCTCAAAGAAGTAATGCTTCCATTCAACTCAGACTTCTCTGTAAGAAGTAAAGTCTATGTCTGTAAATTAAGGGGTATTTATTCCTTTCTGCTCATGCTGGTTTAGTTTGAAAATGTATTCCTTTGTTTCCCAGTCCCCACTTTGCAAGCCATCCAAGATTTTACACATTAGGAAATGACAGCCTAACACCATGTTTCAGTAACAGAAATATATAACTCTCTGGACGATAATATTACTATAGCATTAGCATTTCATAGTGCAAGCTTTAGCAGTGACATTTACAGAGCTGCATTATTTTTTCAGTGCACTTTCCATACATCTCATCTGTTCCAGATCTGCACAGATTATTCATATTTTGCCTCATATTTTTGGGCTGTGCCTCATAATATTTGTGGTTTAATGGCAAATCATCGAGGATTGAAATCACTAAATAGTAATGTCTTTCGGTTTTTCCTGGTTAGGAGTCGCCACAGCAAAACTCCAGTCTGCTAATGATTGGCAGTAGATTTTTCCGGTGCCGAGGTGCCAGCCTGACACCCACCCTTCAAAGAAGGCACACCCATTCACGCACACACCTACCTGCATGTCTTTAAACATCACCCGACCACGGGGAGGACATGCAGACTCCACACAGAAGGCACTCCGGCCGAGAATCGAATGGGAGAACCTCTTACTGTGAGGCGACAATGCTAAACGCTGCACCACCGTGGCCAGGAGGATTGAAATCACTAAATAATGACAGATATTTGATTTTCAGACTTAATATCCTTCAGAAAATGCATGCTAACACAACACCTTTTATTTTACCAACTTTCTAAGTGTATAACAGTAAAATTTAAAAATTATCCATATTTTTGGGCTTTTGTCCCCACCTCCCCACCCCCACTGACTTTGTCTAGATTTATTGTGCTAAGAAGTAGAGCTGTATGGCACTTTCATATAAAGAGAATTCTGTTTCAAAAATGTACAGCTTAAACAACTTCCAGAACTGAATTGTTTCCTTACTTTATGTTGCACACAGGTAAAGATTTTCACATCTACTGCCCAGAACTGTGAAAATGAGGAAGGACAGATGTTCTCTATAACACAGCAAAATTATATTTGGCCAGCTCTGTAGCCTGGAAATTTCAGTCACGAGGATGCTAAAGTTAGTTGGTACATGAGACAGCATAAGTGGGTTAGATTGCAACAGTGCAAATCCCCAAATGAAGAAAACAAATGACTCCAAGCCACAAGTGAGGTAAAGTTAGCGCTTTTGTTTACTTAATTTAGCAAACTTCTTCAGACGGTCTGAAGAAGTTTGCTAAATTAAGTAAACATAAGCACTAACTTTACCTCACTTGTGGCTTGGAGTTGTTTGTTTTCTTCATTTGGGGATTTGCAGTTCAGTTTGTGTTTGTTTTTGTGCTTTGTAGATTGCTATAGTGTCTAGACTATGTACAGTGAAACTATTGTTTTTTTTTTCTTTTACATCGTGTTTTAGTGTCTTCCATTAAGACTAAAATCTACAAGAACCATAAAGAGCTCTTACTGAGCATAAAAGTGAAAGAAGCAGTAGAGGGGAAAAAATACAGATTCTCTTAGGATCAGAGCAAATATAGAAATAAAGTCTTTGAACAATAATTTTACAGAATAAAAATGGGGAACTGATAATATGTAAGAAGAGACCTTCAGCATTTGAGAGGTACTGGGGTTATGAATAGAACTCGAGCAGCAAAGAACTAAATGGATGAAAAGGAAAGGAGCAAGTAGCACATCCTTTACAATGTAGAACAAAGAGAAGAGTAACTAGGAGGGAATCTAAATTACATTGTTTGAAAGGAATAAAGCACAGGGTGAAAATACTTGAAAGGTGCACTATTTGCAAGGAGGTATGTGCATTACAGTTATTCCTAAGATTAACTCCATCTTGCTCATGAGGACTTTTTTTCTATTTTGCCCCCGAATAGCTCACAAGCAAGACTTCCAACCCTAAGTAGTCCTCAAGAGTTATTTAAAATAAAAAAGAAAATGTGTAAACAGGCTATACAACAAATAATTGCTGGTGTTAGACATCATGCTCCATTGTTTTACAAAGTGCTTTTACTTTTGCTTACATGTAGACTTTGTAGGTCTTGCTGCATTGAGGTTACTTGTGACAATCAAGGCCAGCACTGTACAGTAGACTCCCTCTTATCCAGTCTCGCTGGGACAGAACCTTAGGCTGGATAAACAAATGGCTGGTTAATCAGAAAAAGCATGCAAAATAGCATTTACAGGTTATAAATCAGCTAGAATAACAGAATTTGTGTTAGTATGCATTTTTCTAATGAATATGAAGTCTAAAACTCAAATGTCTGTCAATGTTTAGCCTAGATGAGGCAGAAGTGCTGTTCTTCTCTGTTGTCTTTTGCTAGGACTATGGCAGAAATGTGATGGCCGGATAAGTGGGAATCTACTGTAGTATACTGATACCTGGTTCTTAGGATCAGTTCCTGCCTGGGGTACCTTTTGTGTGCAATGCTCATGTTCTGCCTGTGCTCATGTACATGTCCACCATGGTCTCTTGTTTCCTCCAAAATACCAAAGACATGTTAGTAGATGAACTGTTAGTGCTATAAATTGTTCAAAGATGTGTATGTTATATCAGCAGTTACAAAGACTGCTTTTTTCTTTGCTAGAATCCCTTCCTCAAGTCCAGCATTGTCAAGTATCTGTCCAGTCCTAAGTTATCTATTAATTCATCAGTTATGGTCATGGGATAAGTATTAAACTGTAATATGCAATTCCATTCCTCAGAGTTATTACAGAATGAGATACTTTCATCAGGCTTGGAAACTAGTGCTGTTTAGCTGCTCTAGTTCTTCTGTACCTCTTCTGTCACACCTAGCTTGAGCATTTTTTGAATGCCTTATTATATGTGAGGTCCTGGTCTAACCTTTACTCCAGGTGTTCTGGCTGTGTTGTGTTTTATCAGTTTAGTTATCCACACTTTCCCCTTCTATCCCTTACCCACTTGCTAAGTCCCTAGAGTTCATGCCTGCTTAACTACCTCTGTCATTACCTCTTCCTCCTTCTAATTACTGCATACATTATCCAGTCCAGATGTTTCTTACCAGCTGATTGTCTATATAATCATTAAGCATTATGTCTGACTGCCCCAACTCCCTTGCTTTTCTGCTGCCTACCACTCACCTGACTGCTCCCGTTCCACTCTCCTAACTAAATCCCCCTTTCCCTGTAATTATCTAAACTTTGCCCTAGACCTACTCCATATACTCTATCCTTATCTTCTCTTCCTTCTCCTCTTAATTCAGTCTCCCACCTCCTGCTGAATCCTGCCTGCTATTTCTTCTGTGTCCCTGCTCCCTGGCCAGTCAACACATTACACTCTCCAGCTTTCATATTCTTCAGTGAAACTCCTCAGTCTTCAGCTATTGCTCTTACATTATCCACATTTTGGTGAAGCTCTCCAGTTGTAGTGTTGGTTTTAACTGCTGCTCTACTTTACTAGATGTCTGCTCCAATTTCCACCCATTGACTGATTCAGCAAGCAATGCAGCTTTGAACCTGTAAGAAATTATTGGTTGAAACATCCATCTCAAGCTACTAGTTTTATTTTATATCATATCTTAATGGGTATTCTTAGAACATGCATAGTAGTGGCTGTCTGCTGCAGGAGATGGATGAACATGGGTGGAGAGATAGGCTGAGGATAAATGAAAAGAGGGCTCACTTGTTTCTGAGGTGCATGGGAGGGATTGGATCTCCTTACAGTATCACTGTACTAGATAATGCGATATAAGGACTATCATTTTACATAATGAGGAAGGCATCTCAGCACTACTAGATAATGGGATATAAGGAGCATCACATTAAAGAATGAGGAAGGAAGGCATCTCAGCACTACTAGATAATGAGATATAAGGAGTATCACATTACAGAATGAGGAAGGCATCTCAGAACTACTAGATAATGGGATATAAGGAGTATTACATTACAGAATGAGGAAGGCATCTCAGCACTTCTAGATAATGGGATATAAGGAGTATCACATTACAGAATGAGGAAGGCATCCCAGCACTACTAGATAATGGGATATAAGGAGTATCACATTACAGAACGAGGAAGGCATCTCAGCACTAATAGATAATGGGATATAACGAGTATCACATTACAGAATGAGGAAGGCATCTCAGCACTACTAGATAATGGGATATAAGGAGTATCACATTACAGAATGAGGAAGGCATCTCAGCACTACTAGATAATGGGATATAAGGAGTATCACATTACAGAATGAGGAAGGCATCTCAGCAGTATACGCGTCAGTATTAGAATTGGATTATGGTATAGAAAAGATTCATTAGGTTGCAAGACTTTTTATTGACAACTGATAATTGTTGTTTGTGACAGATTCCAAAAGAGTACTTTTGTGAATGCGGCAGTGAGGAAGAAGAATGATTTTTCCAAGAAGTGAAATTATTAAATATGAATACATGGCTATGCTGTCCTCATGAGGTCAATAAAAAGGCCAAAACATGCATGTCCACAGCTAGTGGGGTTTGGCTTTATTAGCCTGAATGTAACCAGAAAGACTTAAAAAGTAAAAAAAGTCATGAACATTCAGAAACTACATAGCTGAAACACTTGATGTCCTTAACGGGGCATTTGCATCTATTCCATGAGCCTCCATTACAGTGAAAACTCTATCTTGGCTGAGTTTTTCTTGCGACTTTTACTGAATGGTTTATCTGTGTGACCTTTTTACCCTTTAGTTTTGATTTTAATCTGGCATTTAGTGCAGAAGACAAACAAGAAGAAACAAAGCTGATCAAATTGCTTATCAAATCTAGGAAATCAAGCCAAAAAAGAAATTAACCTTGACAAAAAATCTTACTTCCTCACATCCCAACAACAACATGAGAAAAACCCACAAAAATTCTGGCAAAATATCAAATGCCTCCTAAATCCTGGTAAGTCCACTACTCTATCACCATCAACCACTAACACCGCTCATAGCTTAGCCTCCCAGTTGAATTCTCATTTTAGCAAATCTATTAAATCCCTCATAAACAATAATACCAACCCACCCCTGACAATTCCCAGCATTACAGAATCCAACCTTAACTCATTCACCATTAATCCCATACAAACCAACTACGTAAAAAAGCTTCTAACTAAATTAAAGACCTCATCTCCTGCTGCTGATCAGCTCCCAAATGATTTCTTAAAACTTGCTGCTTCCTCCATCTCTTATACAGTATCAATGCTAATCAATCGCTCCATCTCAGAAGAATATGTATCTACCCTCTGGAAAATATCACCCCCTTCATAATGGTGGCTCTTCTACAGATTTCTTTAACTACAGACATATTGCTATTCTCTCTCCCCTAGCCAAAATCCTAGAGACATATATTCATCAACAACTCCTAGACTACTTCTTTAACAATAACCTCCTATCCAACTCTCAGCACGGTTTTCAACCAAAACATAGTATGAATGCAGCACTAATAAATTTCACTAACACTCCTCAAATATCAAGGCCTACTAATTTCTTCTATTTCCCTTGATATGTCAAAAGCATTTGACACAATCTCCCATCAAAAACTTCTCAATAAGCTAGCAACTTACAACTTTGGTCTACCTTCTTTATTCTGGTTCCACAGCAATCTGACTAACAGACACCAGTTCACCAAATTGGAGAGCAACCTCTCCCACTCCTACCTATCTCTGTTGGGGTTCCACAAGGCTCCATCCTTGGGCCTCTCCTTTTCATCATATTCACCATAGAAAACTACCTCACCAAAAATCAACTCATACTAAACCCCCAAAAAACTCAGCTTATGTTCTTTTCCAACAATAAAGCCAAAAACAGCTATCCACCACTCACTATCTACTCCTCCAACTGCACTAAAATTGAACCAGTTGAGCAAACTAAACTTCTAGGAGTCGCAATTGACAACTATCTAAAATTCGACAAACATGTAGCCCTAACAATCAAAAAAGTCCATATCAAACTTGTCTCTCTTTACAGATCCAAGCCATACTTAACCAACGACTCTAGACTAGCCACAGCCAGATCCTTCCTAATACCCACCCTCCTTTACTTGTCACAAACCTTTACCAACCTACTTAAGACTGATCTAAGCAATCTAGAGACATGCTAAACAAAATAGTGAAATTTGCTGCAAACCTACCATATAGATCTCGCCACTGCTCGGCACTTAAACAACTCAACTGGATTGAGCTGCACAACCTATTACTCCTGAATCAATTAACAATTGCCTACAGCATGGTTCATACACCAGACAATTGCCCAGCTAATACACGCCTAGTTCAAGCAAATGCAAACCCAAGGACTCTTCAATCATCCAATAAACTGTTTCTAAAGGTTACTAAACCCCCCAACAAACTATGGTGAGTCCCTTTAGTCTAATAAAATATCCAGAACCTAGAATCAATGGGTCTATATTAGTTCACCAAAAGTTATTTTCAGCAAACACCTATTTATTGACCCGTGTTCAGCAAAAATCACTTTTGCAATTCGCTGAATTTTCCAAGGGCAATGAAACAATTGCCCCACAGCACAATGGAACCCACAACTAACTAAATCAAACCCACCTAAGTGGGGGCCTTCACCCCCCCCACACCCCCCAGCTATATTTACCAACTCCACGATCACACTACAGTGGGGAAAATGGCAAAGCTATGTAGTTGGCCAACTACTTCATCGCCCTTGAAAAATTCAGTGAATCACAGAAGTGATTTTTCTCTGAATTTAGGTTGATGAACAGGTGTTCGTTGAAAATAACTTTCGGCAAATTAATATAGACACAAATCAATTACCCCAAAGCATCCTAAACAAAACCAACAGCCCTAAATTCAAGCAACACCTAAAAGAACACTTTACTAATCACTGGCTATGCTCCTGCTATAACCCAGGCTAAGTCCTCTCACCCCCTGCCTGTCCAGACTTTCTGATATCAATCATTCTCTACCCGCCAATGAATAAAACAGTTCCGTTACTACTAACTTACCTGAGAGTGAGAGAGAAAAAAGAATTACTGTCTGTGCAAACGTGCAGATACATTTCTTCTAAATAACTATTATCCATGTTAACTCATTGAACTGTACTTGGCTGAACCTGAATCATTGCTGTAAACTCTCCTGCCTCTGTATTTTTCACTCTGAAATATGAACTTTTACTTTTTTACTGTTATTTTACGAGTATGTAGTTTTAATTTTTTACTGTTATTTTCCACTGCCTTTGGATAACATAAACTAACTGAAGCTTTTCTCCTTGGGTCTCCACTGAAAACGGGCTTCTGGTCCAGTCGGGCATTACCCGGTAATCAAATGTAAAATAAATAAAATAAATAAAAAAGTGCTTGGGGATATTTTGATGTCACAAAGGAGGTGGCAGGGGAGGCATAAATATTCCACACATGCCATTTGTAGTGACATCTTGTTTATTTACAAGGTCTGGAAATTTCACTACTGACTAAAAAAGGCATACAAGAAGGAGAAGAGCTTATTAAATAATATGATCATATGGGATTAAATAAGAAATTCTTGGATCAGTAAAATGTTGGTAGGAGAAGGGAATGCTTTCTCAGAATATGTAAGTGTTGAGTTTGATCTGTCCAAGTTTAAAATTACATTCACTGCTAATGTAGATATGTATGGAATTAAAGCAGTGGCCAGCATCAAAATGTAATAACTGGATTTCCTCCTGCAAACTGAGCAAATAAATTACTGTTTACATGACATAAGAAATGTAATTTATGCCTAATAATATATTATAAAGAATGTTTTTGTCTGGGGAAACACAAACTCTGGAATTCAGAAAGGCTTACCACCATGGAGAAGTCTTAACTCTGAAGGCTTCCATATCATGATAAGCCTTTCTGATTCACTGACTGCTCTCCCATTATGTTTTTCTTCTGGTGATGGCCATAGTACAGAGAGTGGTCTTGCTGAGGAAGTTTGGAGGGGTGGCTAATGCCAATTAGCCATGTGCTCTCCCCTGGACAACAGCTCCAGATTAACTTGGTAGAGGAATTTATAGACTTGCTCTGCCTCGTTCTTTGTTTTTTCTAAGATGAAAAATTGAATGCAGTCTTTTGATAGTGTTCATCCATTCACATCTATGGGAGTAATTGCAGTTCATGTACATATAGTGAAGCTGTGTGTGTGTGTGTGTGTGTGTGTGTGTGTGTGTGTGTGTGTGTGTGTGTGTGTGTGTGTGTGTGTGTGTGTGTGTGTGATTGTGTGTGTAGTGTGGATGTCTGAAAATGCCTATGCTACCACGATACATAGGCTGGTATGGGGAATGCTTGTGGTTACTTAGATATATGTGTGTGTGTGTGTGTGTGTGTGTGTGTGTGTGTGTGTGTGTGTGTGTGTGTGTGTGTGTGTGTGTGTGTGTGTGTGTGTGTGCTCGTGTCGGGGCTGTTTAAGCTGCTCCAATGCATGCGCTGGTAGGAAGAGCACTAACATGTCAGTCTGGTCTTTAATATGGCTTGAGGGAAGTTTGCTATGACAAACTTACAATCCATGAGATAAACCAGAACATTCACTGCATCCATTGTCTTTCAGCTGGTCCCTAAAGTCCATCTTCCCTAACATCTTGTCTTGTTTCTTGATTTTTCTGGACTAATATTAATCGAGATTGCTTTGGTTTGGACATGTGCTGAGAAGGGATGCTGGGTATATTGGGAAAATTATGCTAAAGATGGAGCTGCCAGGTAAGAGGAAAAGAGGAAGGCCTAAGATAAGATTTATGGATGTGGTGAGAGAGGACATGCAGGCAGCTGGTGTGAAAGAACATGATGCAGAGGACAGGAAGAAATGAAAACAGATGATCCACTGTGGCGACCCCTAACGGGAACAGCCGAAAGAAGAAGAAGAAGATTAGATGACATTTAACCCTACTGCTTTTTTAAAAAATTCCCATGACCATCTCCTGATCTTTCCCCTCCCCATGTGCATATAGTAATTAGCAATTCTGCTGGTCTGTCAGTGCTAGCATTACTACAATGCCCCAGTTTGAATTTTAGTTTATTTAGCATATAACTGTATTCTGCTTGCCTTTGATGCACAAAATAACCATGTAGAATAGATCTACGGCTCACAGCATCAGCAAATTTAAACATTTAAGAGAGCTGTGTCTATCTTCATAGCTATTATGTTTATAATTATTTGATGGCTTGCACATCATTGTGTTTTTACTTATTTTTCGGCGTAGAAACATTTTGGAAAAGCAATGCAGAAATGTTATTAAAATGGTTCTTGTAGCAGTGTTTTTTTCTGTCTTTTCATCTTACTTAACTTTTCAAGGCAAGATTACTTTTATCCAACACATGATATACACTTCCATGCAGTATAATTTAAATATCAGTTAAATAAATGTTAGTCCTGAAAAATTACTCGTAATATTTTTCCAAGTCAAACATAAAATCTTTTTCCTAATGCATATCTGAAGAAAAAATGCCTGAAATGTCCTGACTTGTGTGCAGCCTGCAAATATGCACAAGGCAATCTTGAATATTTTTTAAACTATTATTTTCTTGCTAAAACCTATTGAGTGATTCACATAATGAAGCCACTTCTGATGTTTCGTTCAAGACTGATATACAGATTTATACTTGTCTCTGTGCCTCTCACTTAACTGCTCTAGGGTTATTTCCCGTACTAATTCATTTCTGATAACCAGGTTTTTTCTGCACTCTGACCTTTGTAATGGTAGTGTCACTGGAACCCATGATGGTGACACTTGTTATATAGGGCACCTCTGTTGATATGTTGTTGCTGTGCTTTCTTCATGTGATAAATCAGAAGTGCATGGTCTGCAAAGTTCAAGGCTAGTAACACCCATATCTGTGGATGATACCACACTCTGGGCAGGCTATTCCTTTTATCTGTTGTGGTGCACATTGAAGAAATAAGAGTTAAAGTATACAGAAACGGCATGGTATTCTATGTTGAGACTTTAACATTTGTTTGCTGTGTGGATTCATTACTGTGGAAGACTGCAATCATGACAAGAGAAAAAAAGAGACAAATAAGATCTGTCAGAAAGTGAATCCTTTTTTTAAAACAATGTTTCCACACAAGGACAATGACAATAATTAGTGAGTGTTTGAACATGTGCACATAATACTGATCAAAAAGGACTAATCATATATTATAAGTCACTTGAAATCAAACATTTTTTACTCATTTGTTTGGATTCAGATGATAAAATAAATAATGCAAAAGTCTTGACTTAGATATACATACTCAGCATTAAGCTGGGTCCTGTATCCATGGTAACACCTAATTAAAATATGCCAGGTGTCAGTATGATACAAAACTGGTAACTCACAGCAGAGCACTGTTATAACAGCAAAATTATATAATTCATCGTCACCCACATTTATTGATTTATATTTGATTGCAATTTTCAAAGCACAATTTGGCAGCTCATTAGATGGTTTAAAACTTATGTACATGTATCACATTAAGGTAAAACAAAGGGGAAGAAATATCAGAAAATAATGTCATTATGCAAACGTAGTCTGCAAAGATAAATATTTAATGTTGTTATGTGCTGTTTTATCTAAAACCATAATTATACCTAGAATGGATAATTATTTAATTACATCCTTATACGTTTAGCCCAAACACACAACTTAAAAAATATCAAGAATTTAACTATAGAATTTAACTATTTAATAGTTTCCACATGATCATTTCAAATGATTGTATGAATTAATGCAATAACTATGGAAAAGTGTGTGTGTGTGTGTGTGTGTGTGTGTGTGTGTGTGTGTGTGTGTGTGTGTGTGTGTGTGTGTGTGTGTGTGTGTGTAACTGATGTGTCACCACTCATTGCAATTGCACTTCACTGAATTAGACTACAGTTGGCTGAAGTTTCATCGATTATACCATATTTTCCCTTTGTTCGTGAGTGTAAGACAATGCATATGTATATTATTTTATTATGTAATTTATACAGATATATGTGTGTGTGTGTGTGTGTGTGTGTGTGTGTGTGTGTGTGTGTGTGTGTGTGTGTGTGTGTGTGTGTGTAACTGATGTGTCACCACTCATTGCAATTGCACTTCACTGAATTACACTACAGTTGGCTGAAGTTTCATCGATTATACCATATTTTCCCTTTGTTCGTGAGTGTAAGACAATGCATATGTATATTATTTTATTATGTAATTTATACAGATATATGTGTGAGTGTGTGAGTGTGTGTGTGTGAGTGTGTGTGTGTGTGTGTGTGTGTGTGTGTGTGTGTGTGTGTGTGTGTGTGTGTGTGTGTGTGTGTGTGTGTTTGTGTGTGTTTATGTGGGTGGTTCTATTATGTATGATCAAACGTATTTAATGTCACACCAGCAGCATTAACAAAATATATTCAAACATACATAATTTCAAACAAACTAAATACTGAACTATAAACATAAATTTCCTCTCCCAGTCTTAACACTAAAACCACCCATAACACTAGGTTAAAATTAATCTGAATAGTGGCATTGTTACTGGAAAGATTTTATTATGATAAGGTGTAGGGTTAGGGTTCGGGAAGGGGCAGCATTATGGTTAGGGTTAGCACCCATTACTAAGGCCAGTTAACTATATTCTGCTGTATCATCAAACCACTGTTCTTTTCAACTGGGGGCCAGTCCACCTGAAAAAAATAAGAATACCATAAGCAGATCTATTTGGTATGTAAACCTAGATGAGGTGATCATATCTCGAAGCACTGTGTCAGCAATGTTTCTTCTTTTCTCACTCAAGGTAATGGATATATGACAATTAAACCAGGCATTATATTACTTTTTCAAAACTATACTGAATAGAACTATATATGATCTTACTAAGTGCCACAGTATGACACCTTTATTTACCTACTTACTTACTTACTAAGATTGTAAAAGAAGTGCTCTGAAAATGTTTTTCAACTATGACCTAGGCATAAAGCAATCAAAATGCTATTGGTTAAAAATATAATAAAAAACTGACTCATGGTGAGACTGTTATAATAATTGTGAATTATGTAGTTTTAGCAATAAGTTATTAGAACATTGCAAGATACAAAAATTCAGTAAAACTGAAACAACTCTGTACGCTCTTCATTAGAAGATAGTATAGTTAAGATTATCCAAAAATAAAAGTTATACCAAGTTCATTAGGAGATAATCTAGTATCTTTATGCCAGTAAATAATGTTTAAATACATATATTTTGACTGCATATGAGGCAATTGTATGCAAAATTAATATCTCCAATTGCAGAAAAGGTCAAAGAGAACAAATTACAGTGTTTCAGGCATATGCCCAACACACTAGTCACAGGTGACTTGATAGTGAGGCACACTGATGCCCTACTCACTAGGCTGAATAAGGAGAAAGTAACAGTTAGCTGCCTGTCAGGTGCCAGGATCCACCACATAACACACACACTCATGACCCTCAACAACAGGTAAAATATGACTCTATCATTGTACATGTGGGTGTGAATGACCTGAGACATAGCTGCCTGAACTACATGAAAAGAGACATGGAGGAGCTCTCGGATTTTATAGCCCAGACGGGTATAACCCTAGTCCTAAGCAGCATCCTACCATCACCCAGAATGATAGCACAGTACAAGCAGAAAATGATTGATTTGAACAACTGGCTAAGTTTCTGGTGTCATTCTAAGGGGGATCCAGTATCTGTCTGCCTGGGATGACATGATTAACAGACCTCGATGCTTTGCCAGAGATGGCCTGCATCTGTCACCCCTGGGCTTCCAGATATTGGCCAAGGATCTTGCCACCCCTATAGTGCCTTTTTTAGGCGGTGTTCCAAAGACCAAATTACCACCATAACAGCTGCAAACAAATGCAATCTGAGGGTCATGTTGCTCAATGCTAGAAGTCTAAATTTGAAAATGCACTTGCTCGAAGCACTCCTTAAAATGGAGAACATCGTCATTTGTGCTGTAACAGAGACCTGGTTCAAGGCAGCAGAAAGCACCCCTGCACTACCAGGCTATAACTCATTCCACACCTTTCGGCCCCAGAACTTGCACCGAAGCTCCAAAGGTGGTGGTGTTTCCATATTCATAAAGGATGTGCACACCTCCAGACTGGTAGCCCAACATAACGCATCAGAGATACTTCAGGTGCAGCTAACATTGAGTAAGACAGCAATTCAGGTCGTAGCCTGCTATAGGTCCCCAACAATGTCCCAAGACTCACACTCCATGTTCCTAAGCACATTTGAGAATATTAGGGTCCAATCTAACACTCTCATACTGGGTGACTTCAACTACCCCTCCATTAAATGGGAAAACTACTCATGTACCAATACACTTGCCCAATGTTTCCTGGAATTCATTAATTCAAATGCCCTGGACCAGCTCATTCTTACTCCCACTAGAGGTAGCAACATCCTTGACCTGGTCATTAGTAACATGGACGACCATTGCTCTCCACCAATAGTTAACTCCTCCCTGGTTAGATCTGACAACAAACCAATCACCCTGGAAATCCACATCCCTCCCACTCCCCCCGCAAAAGTAACCACCATGAAAAACTTCTCCAAAGCTAAATTTGGGCTTCTAAAAACAGAGGTGGCTGACTTCATGGCACCCATGCAAATGTAAAATAGTTGCATGACCGGCGAATCATTTTTATTTTTATTTTATTTTTTTTTATTTATATTTGTTGACCGGGAGTGTCCGACTGGACGTAGGTCCATTTTCAGTGGAGGCCCAGGGAGAAAAGCTCCACAGTTAAAATAAACAGACAGTAGTTACATTGGATTACATAGTGATTAACAATTTAACATAGCAATTACTTACAACATATTTACAGATGAAGAACATAGTACATCAGTAGACAACTAGAATCTTTATCTGTGAAGTACATAACAGACATTAACAAATGTTAAAATAAGAAGTTCCTGCTGTATAATAAGTACTAGGCTTATGAGCATCTGCGCTTGCTATAATCAAGGTAGTTAGTGGGGTGGAAAGAAAGGTAGTGGTTGGATGGGGTGGGTGATATTAGAGTGGGAGTTGCAAAGGCATAGCCAGCATGTCTTTAGGTGCGCTTTTAGTAAAGTTCTGAAGTGGGTGCATGATGGTATGGAGGTAATTGTGGGTGGGAGGGAGTTCCATAATTTGGCTATGGTGCAAGAGAATAGTGCTTCACCAGCAGAGTTATTGGCTTTAGTGATCTGCAAGTGATTTTTGTTGCTGGATCTTAGTGGTCTGGTGGTGCCATAGGGTTGGAGTAGATTCTAGAGGGATGGGACATTTAGTGGATGGTTTACTAGTTTGTGGGTGAGTGAGAGTTGATACCATTGAAGGAGGAGAGGGAGTTCAAGCCAGCCCAGTTCAGCAAGTGAGAGACAGTGGTGACTATGGTAGGATGCCCCTGTGGCGAATTTGGTGATTTTGTTGTAGCAGGTCTCTAGCTTGTTTAGATCGTATTGCCTTAGGTTGATATATATTGGAGAGGCATAAAGTAGGGTGGAGATAAGGTGGGAATTTGCTATTGAAATCTTTGCTGCTTTAGTGAGAAGTTGCTTATTTCTGTATAACGCTCCTAGTTTTTTGTGGACTTTGTTTATGGTCATGGATATGTGAATGTCAAATTTTAGTTTATTGTCTATTTCCACTCCTAGCAATTTGGTGTGTTCAGTTGGGTATATAGTGGTGTTGTCTTTTGCTGTGATGTTAAAGTGAGAGTTGTTTTGAGTATGTTTGGTGAGTTGGAAGATGAGTAGTTTAGTTTTGATTGGGTTGAGTATTAATTGGGCATCGGATAACCAAGTTTCAATAGAGGAAAAGGCTTCCTGTGTGACTTTTTGCAGTTTGGGTAGGGACTGGGCTGAGCAGATGATGGTTGAGTCATCTGCGTATTGTATGAGTGTGCCATGTTTGGTGGCAGAGGCTAGATTATTGGTGAAAACAGAGAAGAGTAGGGGTCCAAAGATGGATCCTTGGGGAACCCCTATGGAGACAGGTAGTTGGGGAGATATGTCATTCTGCCATACAATGGCTTGTTGGCAGTCAGACAGGTACCTCTGAAACCAGTTGGTGACTGATTGTGAGAAGGATAGGTTACTGAGGACAGAGATAAGTTGTTTGTGTGGGACCATGTCAAATGCTTTAGATAGGTCTAGGAAAGTAGCAGAGGAGAGATAGCCATTGTTTTTACGCTGAAGGATAGTGTTAGTAAAGGAGAGTAAGACAGTG
Organism: Protopterus annectens; assembly: GCF_019279795.1. Lineage (NCBI taxonomy): Eukaryota > Metazoa > Chordata > Ceratodontiformes > Protopteridae > Protopterus > Protopterus annectens. The sequence continues at coordinate 282,504,232 of NC_056742.1, read as the reverse complement.
GTGGTGCTATGGTTTGGTCGGAAACCATGCTGAGTATTGGAAAGGAGGTTGTTAGTAAGGAGGTAGTCTGAGACCTGAGAGTGTATGCATCTCTCTAGTATTTTGGAGAGTGGAGAGAGAATAGCTATGGGGTGGTAACTGGTTAGTTCTGTGGAGGGTCCGCCTTTGTGGAGGGGAATTATATGTGATACTTTCCACAGTGTGGGAACGTAACTTTCTGACAGAGATCGGTTAATCAAGATGGATACTGGGTAGGCCAGAGCATCAGCTGCGATTTGTAGGTCACTTGGGATGTTGTCTGCTGCTAATTTGGTGGGCTTAAGTTTAGTTAAGAGTTTTTTTATGTTGGAGGTAGGTATGGGAGAAAAAGAGAAGGCAGTAGGGAGATTACTAATTGAAGGTGTGGGTTGGAGGGGAGGGAGGTTGTGTTGTTTAGCTAGTGATAGTATGGTTTGTGTGAAGTGTGTGTTGAATGAGGTAGCAATATTTTCTGAGGAGTGAGGGATGTAAGGAGGAGGGGTACTGACATTACCTGGGTGGAGGATGGAGTTTATGGAGGACCAGAATTGTTTGGGGCTGTGTTGGGAGGAGTCTAGGGCAGACTGGTAGTATTGGAATTTGTCCTGTTTTATTAGCTTTTTGACTCTATTGCGTAGTTCTAGGAATTTCTGTCTAGTTGGGGGGGTTTGGTTTTGTGCCAGTGCTCCCAGGCTTTATCCCTGTTTTTCATTTCTGACTTAGTGGTTTTCTGTAGCCATGGGGAGGGTTGTGCTTTGATTCTGGAAAGTCTTATGGGGGCATGGTAATTAAGGATGCTCAGGAAGGTAGTATTAAAAAATTCAACTGCGTCATCAACACTGAGGTACTTTAGAGGATGTCAGTTACATTCTTTGAGGGATGAGATGAATGTGAGTGGGTTAAAGTTTAGTTTTTTATGTATTTGATGGTAGATGACAGGTTTAGCTTGGTATAGGTATTTTTTGAGTAGGAATGTTGGGGAGTGATTACTGAGGCTATCTGATAAGCAGTCTGTTATATATATGTCTGGGGGCTCTTACTGACTAGTATCCAATCCAGGGTAGTGTGCTTGCTGGAGTTTTTATTTATCCTGGTTAGCGACTGGACTAGTTGGGTGAAGCCATGAAGGTTTGTAAGATGGGTTGGATGCTTGCCAGAACAGGATTGCCAGTCAGTATTGAAATCACCTAAAATGATAGTTTCTTGGCCAGGTGGGAAGTTGCATCCAATTATGTTGATGGTTTTGTTTTGGTTTATTTTGAGGTTGGTATATATTATTTCTTCATTGCCTATTTGTGGAGCTGATGATTTTAAGATCTGGATGTTTAGATGCTGTTTAAATATTATAGCTACACTGCCTCCTTTCTTGTTTAGCCAGTCTATTCTTAGTATGCCATAACCTGTAGGGAGTATTTGCTCACTGGTAATGTGAGGTTTTAGCCAGGTTTCTGTCGGGATGACAATATCTAGGGAGTACAAGTCTATGGGGGCATGGAGTTCATGGACTTTGTTGGATATACTTCTAATATTTATCATACACCATCATACATACAGAATCATACATCAATGCACTGTACAAGCACGTACACAAATGCATGGATCTTGCCATACCCAATTGAATCAAGATGGTCTCCTCCAAAAAAGGAAGTCAATCTGGTGGTCCCCTGCCATAAACAAACTTTACAACAGAAGGAGGAAACTGATGCAGAGTAAGGTGAAGTCCCAGGACTGGAAAAACTCCCTTATCAGCCTCAACAAAAATTTGAGATCACTCATCAAATCCTCTAAACCTAGCTATGAAAACAGAAATGGAGCAGATAGTAAAGACAACCACAAGGCCTGTGATAGTTATGTAAAGAATCTCCATGGCATTATCCAGATTTGCTCTGAGCTACTGCACAATGGTACCTCCTATACCAAGACAGCAGATATTGCCAATATACTGGCCAACAGATTCAGTGCCAACTTTACTCCTCTCCCCCCAAAAGGACCAATCACAATACCAGTAGATTGCCAGGCATCCAGTATTACTGCTGCACAAGTTACAAATAGCACTGTCCAAGGCCAAGAATACAGATTCCATGGGACCTGACAATATCCCTGGCTGTGTTCTATATGAATTACAGAGTGAACTGGCACCTCACCTGTGTTCCCTGTTCAATCACAGGCTCACCTCAGGCTTTGTCCCTACCAAATGGCACAGTGCTACAGTCATCCCTCTCCACAAAGGAGGAGCAACTACAGATCCTGGGAACTATTGCCCCATTAGCCTGATGAGTCTGATATGCAAAGCTATGGAACGCATCATCATGGACCTAATAAACAAGGATATAGGGAATCTCCAAACTCTGGATCCCACACAGTTTGGTTTTGTGAAGGGTAGATCATGCCTGCTCAACTTGGCCAAATTCTTTGAGTCAGTCACCAGAGCTGTAGATGAAGGCAAGGTGGTTCATACAGCCTACCTTGATCTGGCCAATGCATTTGATTCCATTCCCCATTCAGGAATCATAGAAAAACTCATTAAGTTAGGCATCAACCCCTATATCACTAGGTGGGTTGCAAACTGGCTCACGGATAGAACCCATAGTGTGAAAGTAGCGGACTCCAAGTCAGACTGCCGATCAGTCATGAGTGTAGTCCCACAGGGTTCAGTCCTGGGTCCTCTCCTGTTTGGTATCTACTTCTCTAAAGTCCAGGCCAACACAAAAGGTCTCTGGCTGACAAAGTCTGCAGATGATTGCAAGCTGGGACCTATTAGTAACTCCTCAAGTGATGTTGACATCCTACAGAAAGGCCTCACTGATACCAATGACTGGTGTCAGAACCATGACCTTAAGCTCAATGCCAAAAAATGTGTCGTCATCCCCTTTGGGAAAAACCTAGTTCCCATGAATTACCACATCGATGGTAGTCCACTGAACACAAAAGATGTTATTAGAGATCTGGGAACACAGGTTGACAGCAGCCTCTCTTTTGACGACCACATTGCCACTGTGGTCAGAAAGTCCTTCTATGTGGCACATCTCATTATTAAGGGTTTTGCATCCAGGAAGAAAGAGGTCATTGTCTCCCTCTACTCTTCCCTCATTAGGCCAATCATTGAGTACAACGCCCCATTTGGCATGTACCTCACTAGACACCTGCAAAAACTGGAGAGCCCACAAATGTATCTCACAAAGAGGATCCTACACTTTAAACACTTGTCCTGTATGGACAGAATCAAAAGCTCCAACTATTCTCTGTCTCATATTGCCTACTTGGAGGCAATCACTGCTTGACATACAAAGCCATGTCTGATCCAGCTCTGTTAGAAATCTGACATTAAAGAAATCCCAATCCCACCACACCACAAGCTCCAGTGACCTCAACCTCATTAGCACAATCAACAGAATGTGCTGGAGGGACAGATTCATAACCCAGAGACTGCCCTTGCTATGGAATAGACTTCCCATACATGTCAAACAGAGCACCTCACTGGCTCTCTTCAAGAGAAACCTTTATGAGTGGATGGGAAATAGAAAATTCACCCTAGGGATCACTCCAGTGGCTCTACGCGACAGAGGCACTGGGAACTAAGGTCTGGTGGCACGATGTCAGGGTAATCCTATGGGCTAGGTTTGTAAAGGCTCCAGGGCCATTAGCCTAGTACACACCTATGAACCTATGTGCAGAAAAGCAGATGACAATCTGGTGAAGAAGATTTGCAGCAGACAGGAAGAAGGTAAGAGGAAATGAGAGCATCTAGCAAAGAGGTGGATGGATTCTGTGAGAGAAGACTTGTGACAGTCAGGCATAAGTGTCAAAGAAGGAAGGGGAGTGGCACTGAATAGAGAAAGATGGCAACAGTTGTCATGACAACCCAACCCCATGTAGAAAATGGGGAAAGGGGGTAGGTGATGATGATGTGAAGCAAATATTCATGATTCATTTATACATCACAATGATAGCTGTAAGAAATGTTATAATTGTACTAAAAAGAAAATTAAATGTTGAAATCATTAGCAGAGAGCACTGAAATATTTATTAAACCTGTAGACAAAGGTGGAGGAATAGTTGTGATGGATTTAGAATTCTTTATCAATAAGATGTTAGAACTTTTGAATGACAATTCTACATATAAGAAAATATACAAATAGGAAATTGCAAATATTGTGCACTCTACTAATACAGAAGTATATAATGTGCATATAGAGGGTAGAATAACTCTTGAATTGTTTAATTACGTTTATGGATCTGACCCTATTATACCAATGTACTCTGGAGTACCAAAAATCAATAAGGATACAAAAAAATTCCCTGTGAGACCCACTGTGTGAGCTTGAGGATTGATTACGGAATCTATATCACACTATTTAGGTAAGCAGCTTAAAAACTTGGTAATGAAGACATGTAGTTACATAAAGGATAGTGGTAACTTTCTGCACAGGATTCATGGATAGGAACAGATTTATGGAAGTTTATATACCATGCTCTGTGTCAGTTTTTGAATCTGTTCACTTCATTTAAAAATGTTGATATTAACACATATTGTGCTATGCTGACATGATTTTACTGAATAATGTATTTTTATTTCAGGATACGTTTTTTATCTAAACACAGGGTGTTTCAGTGGGAACTCCCATAGCTAACATATATGCCAACATAGAAATGTGTATGTGGAAGAAGAAGAATGTATCTTAATTGATAAGAACATATATAGAGACAAAATAATTTTTTGCAAGTAATTTGTTGATGATATATTTATGTTAAGGAGAAGCACTGTAGAATAAGTAAATAACTTTCTGGAATATATATATATATATATATATATATATATATATATATATATATATATATATATATATCCATAACAACAGATGTTTTAAAGATTAAGGTATATTACTCAGGAGCTAAATAATAATAAATATTATTTTTAGATATTAATTTCAATAAATCTGAAAATGGTAAAGCTGATAGTAAAGCGTAAAAAAAGATTGTTTAGAAAAATGCATGCTTACATACCTCATATACATAAAATATATTGAAAGAGCAAATGGTTCACCTTTCAATATTAAATACTGATGATGAGATGTTAAAAAATAAGTAAATAAATCAGTAAATTATGTTATTGATGGGGGTATAAAGAAAAATGTTTACGTATTCACAAGGAAAATGTACTCAAGGGCAGGGGTATAAATAATGGACCTGTTTTCAAACAGGCAATATAATTTTTCAGAGAATGACATAAAAATAGTTTAAATATTATTTTATCTTATAATACACACACTGACACAATTGAAAGAATATGCACATTTAGAGAAATTTGGAAGGTATAAGTAGATCAGAAATTGATAAATCTAGGTTTACTTACAAGTGTATACAAAATTTAAAGCAAAAATGATGTTACAATAAACAAAAGAAATTCTGTAACAAAATCCGCACATATTCTTATGGCAAATGTTAATTCTGCCAGTCTATAAATTAATAACCTTTACACATCCAACAACCTCACAAGTGTATAAATGTAATAAATATGCTGATTGTGATACCAGCAGTGTGGTATACATTGCTTAAAAGTGTTCTGCCTTCTATGTAATGAAGATGAACAGAAAATGAAAGAATGAACAGGTGATCGTGCTTCCAATATAAAAAGGAAATCTGATACTGATGCTTTGTGCAAACATAATAACGATAAGGATTCACATAATTTTGAATTTGCTGTTTTAGTGTATGACCACTTGAGACATGGTGACATAAAACGGGAACAGAAAATTGTAGCTATAAGTGGATTAATATACAGAAAGCCACTGAATATCCAGGGCTTAATGGGAATGCTAATTTACAACCTGTATTAAAAGTGAGACTCTTTTGGTAGTATCTGATTGGTTCAAATATTTATCATGTGACATTTGAATAGCATACTTAAACTGATCATTATATGTTTTTGTAATTCAACTTGATGAAGATTTATTAGCAAAAGCATTATGCTTGTTGTTTTAAAAAGTATTTTTGCACTCTGTGTTATTTTAATAAAGTTGCTTGTATGTCATAGTTGCTGTGCATCCTTTTGTTTTTGGATACTATTTGTTGGTTTTGCACAGGATATATCTTTATTTTTTGTACAATTAAGATTACCACTCAGTCAAAAAACAGAAAAAGACTTACATATAAAGATACTACTACACATTTAATTATATGAATCATATTTATCTATATCTATATCTATATTTATATACCTATATCTATGTATATATAAATGCTTTTCTTGGCCTGTTTCATTTGGTTTATCTAAATTAAAGTGCAATGGCTTATGCTCTGAGTAACTGAATGCTTTCACACATAGTAACAACATAATACCAAAAAAATTCACTTGTTTACTTTAAACCGAAACACACTTTTCTTCAACAGTGGAGTAATAAATGTCTTTTCTGACATATACCTTCCAAGATGACATAAAGGAGAGGGTGTCCCTACCTTCATAGAATATATTTTGTGACGTGCACTGCTGAAGGAGTAATTCTTGGCATACACTGTATGTATCTTTACAAGACACTACAGGTGCATTCCCTACAAATATAATGCCTACAGCCCAAATAGTACAGAGTGAACATGTGTGACTCTGTAAAAGATGGACAGACAGCTCTGTGAAATAGACTCTGTGTGCAGGAAACACATAAACTCCAACTAGAAAGGTGAGATTCTGAAAGAGCATGCATGAGCACACACCTTCTCTGACCACATTCTGAACTGCGCAGTATATTGTGAGGATCACTATGCACAAATATCTTTACATGGAACATGATGGGCAGATTGCCAGTCCTTCTATGTGGCAGGGTTGCACTGTGCATCACTGGCACATAAGATCCATTGACAATAGCAGCCATCAGCTCATGCCATATATCTATATATATATATATCTATATATATATATATATATATATATATATATATATATATATGTGTGTGTGTGTGTGTGTGTGTGTGTGTGTGTCTGTGAGTGTAGTTAAGGTACACTGTAGACCCGACCTGTGCAACATTAACATGTGTTATGTTATAAATGCATCTAAAACTAATTTAGTCTATATATAATGTGCACTGTAGACTAGGATTATGCAGCACTGACCAACACAAACCATGAAACACATACTTCACAAAACTAGTGTGCCACACAATCACAGCCCTTAAGGCAAAATAACATACCCAACATACTAGCAATAGGTGACTCTAAAGTCAGGCACACTGACGTCCCACTCACTATGCTAAATAAGGAGAAGGTTACTGTTAGCTGCCTGTCAGGTGCTAGGATCTGCCACATAACACAAGCACTCAGGTCACTCCAAAACAAGTACAAATACAACTCTGTCATTGTCCATGTTGGTGTGAATGACCTGAGCCATACCTCCCTGGACTACATGAAAAGAGACATGGAAGAGCTGTCTGATCATGTAGCCCAGGCCAGTATGACCCTGACCCTGAGTAGCATCCTGCTTCACCAAGAATGATACCACGGTATAAAGATAAAATTATCAATTTTAACAATTGGCTAAGTTTCTGGTGTCATTCAAAGGGGATCCAGTGTTTGTCTGCCTGGGATGACATGCTCGACAAGCCACACTGCTTCACTAGAGACGGCTTACACCTGTCACCCTTAAGCTTTTGAATACTGGCCAAGGCTCTTGCCACCCTCATAGTGCCTTTTTTAGCCAAGGCTCAAAAGACAAACCCACCGCCATAAATAGCACAAGCAACAAAAAACTGAGGGTAATGCTACTCAATGCCAGAAGTTTAAACCTCAAAATGCACCCACTCGAGGCACTCCTCAGTATGGAGAAAATCAATATATGTGCAGTAACAGAAACCTGATTTAAGGCTCTAGAGAGCACCCCAGCACTACCAGACTACAACTCATACCATACATTTTGGCCACAGAACTCAGACCAAAATACAAAAGGTGGGGGCATATCCATATTCATCAAAGATACCCACACCTCCATGTTAGTGGCACAGCACGATGCTTCAGAGATCATCCATGTGCAGCTAACAATGGGCAAAACTGCAATTCAAATTGTAGCTTGCTACAGATCACCCACCATGTCCCAGGACCCCCATTCCACATTTCTGGAAACACCTGGAAACATAAAGGTCCTACCAAACACCATACTATTGGGTGATTTCAATTACCCAAACATTAACTGGGAGAACTACTCAAATACTAACTCCCTTGCCCAACATTTCCTAGAATTTATAAACTCAAATGCCCTGGATCAACTGGTCAACACTCCCACCAGAGGTGAAAACATATTGGACCTGGTCATCACCAACATGGGCAACCGGTGTTCCACACCGGAGGCAAACCCTCGCTGGTTAGATCTGATCATAAACTAATCACTTAGGATATCCACATTCCGACCCCACCCCCAGACAAGGAAACCACCATGAAAAACTTTTCAAAAGCAAACTTCACGTTACTTAAGACCGAGGTGGAAAGTTTCAAAGCCCCCATGCTAAAGAATAATGCTGTCCAAGCTGCAAAATCCTTTACTAATGCATTCTACAGGCACCTACAAGAATGCATGGATTGTGCTATCCCAAGCAAAACCAAGACTCACTCCTCCAAGAAAAGGAAACCAGTCTGGTGGACTCCTGCCATAAACAAGCTATATAATAGAAGGAGGAAACTAGTACAGAAAAGAGTAAAATCCCAAGAAGGGAAGACATCCCTGATCAGTATCAGCAAGAAACAATGATCCCTCATAAAATCATCCAAGGCAAGCTTCAAAAGAAAAATTGCCAAGGACTCCAAAGATAACCACAAGGCATTTTTTAGCAATGTCAAGAATATAAGTGGTAATGCCCAGATCTGCTCGGAGTTAGTGCAGAATGGCATAAAATACACTGAACAGACCGATATCGCCAACATCCTGGCAGACAGGTTCAGCTCAAACTTCACCCCCCTCTCATCCCCAAAAGGGTGCATAACCATACCAGAAGAATGTAGAGCCCCTGAAATCACAGGCACTCAGGTTAAAACAGCCCTCTAAAAAACAAAAAAAACAGCATCAATGGGACCGGATGGTGTCCCAAGCTGCATCCTACATAAGCTCAAAGATGAACTAACCCCTCACCTAAATACACTGTTCAAACTCAGCCTCCCCACAGGCTGTGTACCCATAGAGAAGCACACAGCAATGTTTATTCTGCTCCACAAAGGTGGAGCCACAACAGACCCCGGGAACTATCACCCTATAAGCCTGACTAGCTTGGTCTGCAAGGCTATGGAGCGCATCATCATGGAACTCATTAACAGAGACATTGGGAACCTCCAAACACTGGACCCTACCCAGTTTGGGTTTGTTAAGGGCAGATCATGGCTCCTAAACCTGATGGACTTCTTTGAGACAGTTACCAAGGCTATAGATGAGGGAAAGAGGGTACACACAGCCTACCTAGACCTCACAAAGGTTTTTGACACCATTCCCCATTCTGGTATTATAGACAAGCTCACCAGCCTGAACATAAACCCCTACATCACAACATGGGTTGCCAACTGGCTCATGGACAGAACCCACATGGTGAGGGTTGCGGGAGCTAGGTCCGACTCTAAACCGGTTACAAATGGCATTCCCAGGGCTCAGTCCTAGGACCCCTCCTGTTTGGCATATACTTCTTAGAGGTACAGGCAAGCACAGGAGGACTATGGCTGACCAAGTTTGCAGACAACAGAAAACTAGGGGCTATAATTGACTCTCCGGCTGACACAGACATCCTCCAAAAGGGTTTCACTGAGACGGATACCTGGTGTCAAAATCATGGCCTCAGTTAAATGCCAAAAAATGCATAGTCATCCCCTTTGGAAAAAACAAAGTACCCACAAACTACCACATAGGTGGTAGTCCCCTAAATACGGAAGATGTAATAAGGGATCTGGGGACCCAAGTAGTTAGTAATCTCTCTTTTGATAATCACATTGCCAAAGTGGTTAGAAAATCCTTCTACGTGGCCCACCTAATCACAAAAGGGTTTGCATCCAGATCAAAAGAGGTCATTGTGCCCCTCTACTCATCACTCATCAGACCCATCATAGAGTACAATGCCCCATTGGGGATGTACCTTACAATACACCTGCAACAGCTGGAAAGACCACAGAAGTACCTCACCAAGAGGATCACTGGCCTCAAACAGATGCCCTATGCAGCTTGACTGAAGAAACTCCAGCTGTACTCAGTTGCATACCACCTACTCAGAGGTAATCTCTGCCTGACATACAAGGCCATGTCCAACCCAGAATTGATGGACATGCTCCACCTAAAGAAAACCTTATCCCCTCGAGCCACACGGTCTAGGGATCTAAACTCACTACAACAATAAATAGGACATGCTGCAGGGATAGATTCCTGTCCCAGAGACTTCCCATGCTTTGGAAAAAGATTCCTATCTACATTAGGCAGAGCTCCTCACTAACACTCTTCAAGAGAAACCTTGACGAGTAGATGGGAAACAGAAAGTTTACCCCGGGGATCACTTCAGTGGCTGTGCTGGACAGAGGCACAGGGAACTAATCTAAGGGGGCGGCGAAAGCCAATGCATTCTGGCTAGGCTTATAAATGCCATCAGGCAGATAGCCTAGTACCTACCTATGAACCTATGAACCTATATCATACACAGAATATGGACCAAAGTCATCTATTTTATTGAACAACACAACCTTACCTTAAATTTCACAGTCTCAAAACATAGTATTAACTGATTACTATTCTGAATGTTTTCATCACAAGCTTACAAAAGACTGTGTACTGTATTTTGAGCCATTTCTAAAAATAAAGCAAATTAAAACAATTTAATTTGGGGTCTTTCCCCTCTCCCTTTTCTCAGATTATGTTATTCAGAACTATAACCTTAATATTCACATTCTAATATACTATATATTGTTTGTGTTCCTAAAGAAATTACTGTAACTTCAAGTCAACTTTTACCACCACTGATGTGCAGTGATCATGGGGTCATAAGGGTTAATTTGATGTTAGATAATTCTGCCAAACTGAAATCTAAACCAATGCACAGAAGATTAATTACAGATTATAGGGAAGCAAAAAAGTTGCTATATAAAACTAACTGGAGTAAGGTGCTCAGTGGAAAAACTACAGATGGAATGTGGAAAGTTTTGAAAGAGAAATTGTTTGAGTGCAAAAAGTCAAAAAAATGTTTAACATCAGGATCTAGGCACGTAACATCAGGGGGGTATATTTCCATAAGAACAAGATACCTGATTAAGGTGAGAGACAACAAATATAAGAAATGGAAGAGAGGTCAAACTACAACTTTGAAAACTGAAATAAATGAGCTGGACAAACAGATTAAGCATAGTGTTAGACAAGATCAAGAAAGATTTGAAGAAAATTTATATAAAGATATTGAGCATAATAGGAAACCTTTTTATAGATACATAAGATGTGGAAGGAGTAAAAATACACAAACTGATAAACTGTGTGCAGATTCTAAAATTTATTCTCAGACACAACAGATTATAGATATATTTACAAAATCTTATGCAAAACAGTTTTCTCCACAAAAGGGGTGGTAAGTTGTTCTAGTGACATCCAGGTAACCCCAGATACTGGAATCAAATTAGATTATATTGAAAAAGAACTGTGCAAACTGGATCCAAACAAAGCGCAGGGAGGAGACAGAATAAGTAACAATGATGTGAGAACACTTAAGTAAGAACTTACACTGCCATTACATCTATTATTCAGTAGGTCATATATATATTGGAGACATGCACTTATTAAACCTGTCTTTAAGAGAAAGGGGAGTAGGACAAACCCAGAATCATATAGTCCCTTAAGTCTACTTTCATGTTGTGGAAAAATAATGGAGAAGGTAATACTGGATAAGTTAGTGTCAGAACTGGATAGGTTGGGACTTGAAACTATATTGAAAATAGATCTATTACCACCTGCAACATGATGTTCTATAACAATATAATAACAGCTATGAATGAAAAAATGTGCTGTGATGTGATTTATATAGATTTAACTTCAGCGTTTGACAGGTTCATACACAAAACACTGATCAATAAATTAGTATAACTAGGTATTGATGTACTGTTGATAAGATGAATAGCTGCATGGCTTACAAATAGGACATGGCAATTATCACGCACCAACTGGACAGGTGAAATCCTTGGTTACAGTCAAGATGTCCCACAGGGCTCTGTACTAGGCCCTTACTTGTTTAGATTGCATCTTTCAGACCTTACATTTTCATCTGAGGTGTTCTACAGTCTATATGCTGACGACCTGAAATTGGGTAAACTGATTACAAGTGTTACAGATAAGGCATGTCTGCAAAATAATTTGACTAAATTGACCATTTGGGCACAGGAGAATAATATGTTGATAAATACATCAAAAACTAAGCATATGAGATTTGGGCAACATAAACTGAAAGGTGAATATTTAATACAGCACACATTGATTGAAACTGTAGACTCATTTAAGGACCTAGGTATATGGGTAGATTCAGCTATGAGTTTTTCTAATCATATCAACCAATTGGCTAATGACAGTTATAGAACTATAGGTTGTATAAAAAGATTTATAAAGTCTAGGAAATCAAACATAATGAAGTAATTGTTTGTTAGTTACATTAGACCCAAACTTGAGTATGGAATAACAATATGGACACCCTATAGGAAAACAAGCATGAATAAACTGGAAAGAGTACAGCAGAAATATACTAAGGGCATCCATGGATGTGAAAATCTAAGTTATTATGAAAGACTAAAATATCTGAACTTGTACAGTGTCTGTTACAGATATTTAAGAGGAGATCTTATTCAGGTATATAAGGCATTTAAGGACAACTACCTCTGGGAATGTTTGTAGTTATCAAAAAGTACTAGAGAATCGTCAGATAACCTATGTAGAAGATTCTATAGGAATGAGAAGTGTACTAATTGGTTCTCTGACAGAGTAGCTGATGCTTGGAACAGACTACCAAATTACATTAAAGCAAGTACTAGTTTAGATATTTTTAAAAACAACCTAGACATTTATTATGGGAACAAGTGTTTTGGCATATTGGCAAGCTAGAAGGGCTTTAATGCTCGTGCTTGAAACGTTTGTATGTATGTATGTATGTATGTATGTATGTATGTATTTATGTATTCTAAGCTCCTTGCACCACCATCCTGTGCATCATATGACTGCTCATACGGTCCTTACTCATTAGCTATAAAATAAATTATCAGCCTCCCCAGAGATGAACATATTGGACATACTCAGCCTTGATTCTGCAAACCAACATATCCTGACAGTTTTTCAGTTGGGTGTCATGACCTTCTACAGCTCATACAAAGAACTTTGTCTTCTGCGCCACCTTTACTAATTTAACTAGTTTAAAGGTTAAAAAACCTTGGGGTAAGTTATAACTTTCTACAAGCATCAATTCTCAGAATCAGGTTTTTCTGACTGTCTTTTGCTGAAGTAGAACTGAACCAGACAACCAAATACAGTGAATTAAACTAATTAATATTAAATAACGAAGCAATAAATGCCATTTGAGGCTTCCTTCCAGTCAATGCTGACTGAACAACACTGATCACATACAAATGCATACATGACTACTCAATCACTTGACATATGCATACTGTAGAGAATAAATGCTACTTTATACATCACATCCACAAAGCACCATTTGTCCATTCATTGTATTCACATGTAAAGTTCAGTAAAAGCTGCTTCTTCAAGCACCAAATTGTTGTGATTCTAACTGCATCCAAGTTTGCAAAGGTACTAACATTTGGTCTTGAGAATAACATGCCAACGAGATACCGCATTTTACTATTTTCATGAGCTTTGTTGGGGAAATGAATTGTGAATCAAAACTATACAGCACACAAATTAAAAGAAGGCCTGGAGTACACAGTATAGGTAAGGCAAAGTGTACAAACATAATGCATGGCATTCTGCAACTCAGAAGAGGAGTTATGCAGGTTGAACTAACATTGACACAATGGAGAAAGGTAGGTCACTAGTACATAGGCAGAGTTTGTGCATTTCAGAAATAGACACTTGGTATGGTCCTAATTACATATGTTTGCATAAATAAACACATTTAACATGTCATCTTATTATTCTGTACTTATACCCTGAACTTAGATGTGTTGGTGCTTTTTAAAAAACTGTTGCTTTTTACTGGGAACAATAATGCATTATATATATAATGGTACTTACATTTTTTGACTGAACTTTTGTAGCATTTACTTCATGGCGGGACTGTGTTAGTGGAAGAGAGTGTAGGCACAAGAGGCTTACTCATGCTCTACTATATTCTTCTGGGTCTGTGGGAACCTGGCTGCATTGTTAAAGCTACCAAGGCTGAGATAATGTTCTCTGACAATATGCCTCTAATTGTGCAGTAATGCAGTTTCTTTATTTGTACATTTTGTACATCTGTGTAACTAATTAATGAAGGTAGGAGCTTTATTTACATGCATTTCAGAGTATCTGCTCATTATCATAAATACTGTGGACCACAAGCCATAAATGGTGCAAAGCAACACATCGCTGGCTGGAGAGTAGCATATTTGTGAAAGCATTTAAGTTTTCACTTTTTTTTAAACCAGTTTAAATAACTTATAAGCATTAGCCATTTTTTTTCTTTTAACTTTGATCACATTGCTACTGTGTAAGAAAATGGTCTTTATTCAAATTGCTGTGCAGATAATGTTAGAGTCTCTACATCTTTTTTTACTAGATTTTGGATTCATGGTGTAGGGTGATAAACAGGTGCATTTTTGCCTCCTCTTTGAGAGTCTTAACAAATGTTGCTATGTCTATCTGTCTTTCTCACATGCTCACACTTTCATGCTCTGTCTCCCTGCATATATATAATCTTTATATTATTCAGTTTGTGGATTGCCAAATTCTTTAATGTTGAGGGGATGTGTTTTGGGTTAAGGTAAGTGTGTGTGTGTGTGTGTGTGTGTGTGTGTGTGTGTGTGTGTGTGTGTGTGTGTGTGTGTGTGTGTGTGTGTGTGTGTGTGTGTGTGTGTGTGTGTGTGTGTGTGTGTGTGTGTGTGTGTGTGTGTGTGTGTGTGTGTGTGTGTGTGTGTGTGTGTGTGTGCGCGTATGTGTGTGTGTGTGTGTGTGTGTGTGTGTGTGTGTGTGTGTGTGTGTGCATGCGCATGTGTGTGTTTCTGTGTGTTAATGCTGAAACTTTTGGATATATCAAAAGTTTCAACTTTACAGAACAGAGATGTCCATGTGTGTGTGTGCTGGTCAGGATTAGAGTAAAGCTAAGGTAAGGTGATAGTTTTAGTGTTTAGTGTAATGCTTGGAAAGTGTATCTGAGTGTGTAGTTTAGTGGTACTTTTAGGGAAAGGTGTTTTTCATAAGATAATGGACACATGACAAATTTGGTGCAATTGGCCCCCTGCCCAACTTAGTAATGCATGCTCCCTGCACCTTTCCTTGCAGAAACCCTTCCTGCAGCACTGCTATTGTTCAGACAAATTTGGTCTGGATGTAGTGATGGGTTTTGGTTAGGGCATCTCAAAAGAAAGTATTTTCTTTTTCTGATGCTTTTTGTCTTATGTGTTTTTGCTTTCAGTAGTTCATTTTTTTCAAAGTAAAAGCATCTATCCTTTTTGATTTGATGCTTTTGCATTTTGATTCTTTGTCTCTTTGTCATGTGCTCACACACATATGTATACACATACATAAAATATGTCCCCAGTATATGGGTCTATGTCAATTGATTGACTGTCATTTGATTAAAAACCAAACGGCAAAAATATATACAAACTACATACATGTATATAATTGAGGATGTGTATGTCAGTGTGTCTCTCTCTGTATGTAAAATATTTTATGGAAGCCCTAAACATTGCTAATTAATTTTTTCATGAAATGAGAATCATCCAATATTTTGTCTTAATTACCATTTTTCATCAAAAACTATGCATTGATTAAAATTAGATCATATAACACTTAAGGAAGTTTCCCCTTGTTCTCAATACTGTGTGATTTCAGGGCTAGCATATTTAGAAAGGCAGTGATTTGAGGGAGGGGAATATAGGGGTTTACCCCCTGCAAGTCAAACTGTCAATTTTTGTTTCATCCAATGATGTGTGCTCTTGATTGTTTTGCCAGTGGAACTAGTTTTTATGAAAGGTGAGTCAGTGTTTTATCACAGACTCACTTTTTACCCCAGTGGAACTAGTTTTCATGAAAGGTGAGTTAGTGTTTTATCACAGACTCACATTTTATTTACTTATTTATCCTAACAGTAGACTCCAGATAAAGAATATGATAAAAGCACATATCTGGTATACTGTGTAGATAGTCTTCTAACTACACCCTTGAAATGTAATGTAATGTAATCTTGGCACATTAACATACATAGTTATCACATGCATGCATTGCAACAGATTATCTGCTGTATATGGCTCCCAATTGAAATGTTGGCACTCAAAATGCCAAGTGTCGACATGCTGAAAAATATAGACTGAAAACCCAGGAAAAGAGCAAATCTCGAAGATCATGCTTCGACTTTAAACTTCTTTTTTGCAAGGGGGCAAGCCCCCTTCACCCCTAAACTTAAATATCTCAACTCTGTGATTGCCGTACCTCAGAGAAAATGGAATATCCTGAAAAACAGCCATCTCAGCCTTAGTGTATTTAACCTATTTTTTAGCCATTCATTCTCCATGTGATATTTGAAATGGTTACCATCTACAGCCTTAGTGTGACAGCATACCTAGTAAAATTCATCTAAAGTCACAATATTTACACTAGTAAAAAAAAGTAATGCCTTTCGGCTTTTCCCGGTTAGGGGTCGCCACAGCTGAACTCCGGTCCGCTAATGATTGGCAGTGGATTCTTACAGTGCCAAGGTGCCAGACTGACACCCAAACTTCAAGGAAGGCACACCCATTCACGCACGCACCTGCATGTCTTTAACATCACTTGACCACAGGGAGGACATGCAGACTCCACACAGAAGGTGCTCCAGCCAAGAATCAAACAGGAGAACCTCTTGCTGTGAGGAGACAACAGTAACCGCTGCACCACCTTGGCCATCAATATTGTGTACACAAAACAATACACAAACACAATTGCAACTTCAAAACAACATAAACCACATAAAACCAATGCTAAACCCTAATATACATTTAGTTTTATAAGAAAATGAAAAAATTGAAGCACAATCTTATTACATTTGCAATTCATTACAATACAAAATAATTAAATTTGCACACTGCGCACATAAAATCTACATACAGTTCCTCCAAACAAAATACTCACTGAAATCAAATGCATGGAAATAAAATTCATATTAGAATGAAAAAGCTAAAATAAACAAAAAATAATAAATAAATAAATACATACATACATACATATATACATAAATAAAACATAGGCCACAACTATCCAATCAGAAAATTTCATTACTGGTGAAGTGGACCTTATTCTGCCTATCATTATAAACTAAAATACATAACTAAACTACAAAGTAAACATATTCTAAAATAATCTTTAATACACTTTGAAATATATCAAAAATAACCTGACTCTTCAAAAATATTAAAAATAAAATGTCATAAATATAACCACAAGATGCTCCACTCAAAAGCCTACACAAAAAAAAACCTAAACTTTATTTAGCAGGTAATTAGATAATTAGCATAACCCGTGGAAATCAGCAGAAAAGACTAATGTACAACAAAAAGAAAGAAAGAAAATCTGTGTGTGATAAGGGGGTTGGGGGTGCCCTGCCAGTATCTGAAATCTTGTTACTGGAAATTTTCCATGGTAATGCTGCTGCATAAAAGAGTTACTGAAACTTGTCAAACAGAAAAAAATATATAGATTACTGTAAGCAATGTAGAGAAAGCTCAGTTATACCCAATAATAGTTTCTGCAGGTCATCTTCAAATGTGGGATCCTACACCACCACACTCCTACTGACTAAGTACACTGAGCTTGCTTTACTTCAGAGTCAGATCTCTGCTATAAACAAAATAATAGAAAAGATCCTGAAAGCAAGCTTGGTTGGCTTCCTGAAGGATTACAGCTTCTGCAGTGAGTTCTCTACAAAGCAATCGTGCAAGATTTACCTTATATAGTTGTCTGGATAATGGTAGAAGTGTAAGAAGGGTACCTGTGAAATGACTGTTGACTGAAAAAGGGGAGCTTGTAATTGTGAAAAAAATAAAGTGAATGTGAATTTCTGTGAGCTGTTGGAATGTGGACTGAGTGCTTTTGAACTGTAACTTACTGGATGAATTACCACAAAGCTGCACTGTCTCAGAATACAAGTGATTCATGGTTTTGCTCTAAACGGAGCATCCTGATAACTAAGGTAAAACAAATTCAGAATCGGTATTTAGTTAGCAGGAGTGTGGGGGTACACGCTCTCACATATGAAGCTGCTCTGCAAAAAACAGTATTTTGATTTTTTTCTACATTGTCTGCTTTAAAATGTAGGAGCTTCCATTAGTCTGTTGTCTGTGCTCACTTTTTCTCGGGCCATCCACAAGCCTTGGGATCGTGCCCCCCCTTCGGTTCTGAAGCAAAGTTTCAGCAAAAACTGAAATCAACCCTGGGAAATCTCTACTTTTATAAACAAGCCTTCCTTTACAATTAATCATTAGTTTGCTCGGGCCATCCACAAGCCTCAGGATCATGCCCCCCCTCAGTTCTGTAGCAAAGTTTCAGCAAAAACTCAAATCAGCCCCGGGAAATCTCCGCTTTTATACACAAGCCTTCCTTTATGTCATTGCATTGTTTTTAACAATTTTCTCTTACTTGGTGACTATCATTGTGAGGTGAGCACAGGTGCACTGAGTCTCATTCAGCTTCCAGCTTGGAGAGCTATACTTAAGTCGGCCACTACATAGCAACACACTCTACAAATTATATAAGATCCTTATTCCCTCTGTATGCAAACAGGTGAGCTCCAGAGTCTAAGATTAAAACTCTTCCAAAACAAAACTTTAGTTCAGTCCCAATTCCCTTAGCTCTACTCATCCTTAAAGAGCTTGCTAGTAAGATTTGCTAATATACAAACAGCTACTGATTGTTTTTTTGAGCTTTCTCGTGCCTCGGGTGTAGCCACACTCCATTCACCCTTGCTACACTAGGGCTCGCTTCACTCCTCTCCCCCCTCCATTCACACCCACCCTCCATATCATTTCCTTTATACTTAACCATTGTTAACACCCACTCTACACCCTACTTCCCTTTCCTGTTCTCCACACAAACCATAACTAACCCCTCCCCTTCCCACACTCCACTTGCAAACTATTACTTCTCCTTCTACTAGCCACATTACTGCTACCCCCCGTACTCAAAATCACCTAAGCAACACACTCTCACATACCTACCTGCAAAATAAACCTACTACTAACTCCCCAATCACCAATTTCAGTACTCCAGTACTCAATACTCTTACCAATCATGCCTTTCTCTACTATTCTTTTTCTTGTACTACCTCCATTACTCCTCCTCCTTCACACTCTCACCTCATTTAATATCCAGTTATCTTCTATTCTCAAAGTTCCTACAATATCTCATACTAGGGATACCTCATCCCCTTATCATTCATTTGTTATTTTCGCTTCTATCATTCCTACTGAAACTCCTCTTCCTAAAATCAAAATTCCCCCCGCCTACACCACATTCCCTAAAAATAAAACAAAATAGGTTATCTTTAACTTGTACAAATATAACTGCCACTACTACCATAATGTTCTTCTACTTGCAGGAGATATTCATCCCAATCCAGGCCCCACTCAAAACTATTCTACCTATAACTATAGTCCCACTAACCTATACACCTCTGCCCCCCCAACAAACAAATCTCCTTTTACTCAATAAACACTAGAAGTATAATAAACAAGGTTAGTGAACTTCATGCTTGGATCTCAAGCCACACCCCTGATGTCATCACCCAAACAAAAACTTGGCTAAACCCCAACACCATGACAAAGACTTTCTCCATCCTGGCTATAGTACATTGCGCCTTGACCGCCAAAAGAAACAGGGTGGTGGAGTTGCCATTGTTTACTCTAACCACCTTACTCTGACAACTCCTAATAAAACTATCCCACCCTTTTTTCCCCTGCTGAAATACTGACAGCCAACCTTGTACTTAACACCATACCACATCACAATAGTAGCAATCTGCATTCCCCCGGGGGATAACTTACCCCGAATGGAAAACATACTCTCATGCTTCTCTCAACATATTCCTAATGAAACCATTATTCCTGGTGATGTCAATATTAATTGGTTAACTCTCTGTACCCCAAATTCTTCCTTACACATTAACTTGTATGGCTCTACTCAACTTATCACTGATGCCACCCATACTAACAACTCTCATGCACACAGCACCCTCATCGGCTGGATTCTAGTCTCTCATCCCTCTAAATATCACAACCCTGAAACCCTTCCCAACATACTAAGTGATCACTCCCCAATAAAAGTACTTAGATATATCCCTCACTTTACTAAACAGCATAGATTTATCACATGCCACAAGCTTACTAACTTCCACCCAGACACCTTTAAATCTCTTCTATCTAAAGTTAACTGGAATTTCCTTACCCAACTCCCCCTTGACGATGCTGTCCTGTCTTTCAACTCCACCTTTATTAGTATTCTTGACTCACTTGCCCCACTTCACACAGTCCATATTAAATCTAATATATCTCCATGGCTATCAAATTCCACACACATCCTAATGAAAAATAGAGATAGAGCATGGAAAACATGGACCAAAACAAAGCTCCCTGCAGACTTGCTGAAATACAAAGAACTTAAAGATCATACCAAAAAGTGTATTAATAAAGATAAAAGAGATGTCTACTACAATCCACCCTCAGCCTTGAAATATAGCCAAAAAAAAATTGGAATTCATTAAACCACATACTTCATCCTTGTAGTTCCTGCTCCCCCAGTCCTTGTCCTGATAAGCCTCCCAAAGGCACTGCCTCCACCTTCAACACATATTTCATTGACTCTATATCCAAACTATTTAACCCCAGTGCCACCTCAGCTACCTTTAATAATAATTCAAACCATTCCCTAACAAATCCCACTATACTCTCATCAAATTCTTTTTCCCTCAAACCTGTACCCACTAGCTACATCAAATCCCTACTCTCTAAACTCAAACCTTGCTCAGCTTCTACTGACACATTCCTTCCCTTTTCCTTCAGTTAGCTGCTGACTCTCTTGCTCTCCCTGTGTCTCTCTTAATCAACCGGTCCATTTCAGAGTCCAAAGTCCCTTACATATGGAAACAATTCTTCACTCTACCAATATATAAAGGAGATAACTCCTCAGACATCATTAATTTTAGACCAATTGCCATCCTCTCTCCTCTCTCTAAAGTTCTAGAAAAATGCATACATAAACAAGTTATGCACTACCTACTCTCTCAAAATCTGCTCACACCTATTCAACATGGCTTTAGACCAAAGCATAGTACTACTACTACTACCCTACTATCATTCCTTAATACTATATCCCTTGCCAGAGATAACAACACACTTGTCTCCTGCCTATTTTTAGATCTCTCTAAAGCTTATGACACCATCTCTCACCCTCTCCTTCTGCACAAACTAACAAACCTTAACTTCTCCCTGCTACTGTTGCATGGTTTTCCAGCTACCTCACTGACAGATTTCAAGCAGTGAAGTGGCATTCTGCACTCTCCCCTCCTCTCCCAGTTAAAATGGGTGTCCCTCAGGGTTCCATCCTTGGTCCACTACTTTTCAACATCTTCACTAATCTTAATTCTTCCTGTCCTCAGTCATCACTGATAGAATATGCTGATGACTCCATTGTCATCACTCTCCCCCTCTGAACTCATCTCTGCAACACAGACTTCCTTTAACTCGGTAGAAAACTGGCTCTCTGATAACCAGCTTATCCTTAACCCCCAAAAAAACTAAGCTACTGCTTTTTCTTCCTAAAAACTACAATCACATTAAATCCACTTTCACAATCCTGTCCCTCATTAACACACACATCAAGGTGGAAACTAACACTAAACTCCTTGGTATCATTATTGACGACCAACTTAAATTCGATCTACACATTTACAACTGTATCAAGAAAACTCATCAGAAACTAGGGTTCCTCTTCCGCAACAAAAAGTTTCTCACCAGTGAAGCTAAAGTAACTCTCTCTTATGCCTACCTCCTACACAGTCTATTATATGGCTCTCAGATTCTTATTTGCCTCAACTCCACACTCTTTACCAAACTTGAATCTACCTACAACAAGATAGCCAGATTTGCAGCCCATCAAACTTACAAGTCACATCACTCTCTCTCTCACTCAAACACCTTAACTGGCTAGAACTACCTCACCAGCTTCTTCTCCCTCAACTCCAGATCATCCACTCTATCCTTTTATCAGCCTTCGTACTGTCCTACCCTATCATCTGTCATCTCCCACTATTCACCTGCTAGATCCCACCAGAGCTCTACCCTAGATCTTCTACAAATCCACAAACCTAAAACTAAGAAAGGAGGTATTCTCTATAGCTATAATCCTTCCAAGGCCTGGAACAAACACTCACTAGAGATCAGGTCACTCAAGCAACTTAGTCAATTCAAGCTAACCACTAAAGAATACCTGCTAAGCCAATGGACCTGCCTCTGTACCCACCCCCCTTAAACAGCTTATCAACCCTAACTGCACACCCCTATCTGCTCCCAACATATGTAACTTTCTTTAACTTTCTAGACCTTGTCTCACATTAACTTCTCTAGTCTAAGCACATTACATACATTCTTATCTGCATAATGCAAGATTTTACTTCTGGTCAAAAACTATTGTTAGTCCTTCTGAATGATGTAAGATTCTAAATCTGACAGACAATGATTAGTTTACTGTAGTAAATCCTATTTTTTTATGTACATGTTGCTTTGGATATTTTCTGTAAACCAGTTGTTGACTGTTTACTTATTTTGTAAATGATAATCTGTAGAACATGTGGAGCTTTTCTCCCCGGGCCTCCACTGAAAAAGGGCTACTTAGCTCAGCTGGACAAACCCCGGTCAACAAATGTAAAATAAATAAATAAATAAATGATTATAGTTCTCTTTCTTTCTATTTGTCATGTTTCACCCACTATAGCAGTATTATAAAAATATGCAGATTCAGAGTTACACATTCATATTTTAGAAAAGTAAAGCTAATTTTCTGTTCTAATAGATAACCATGGACAAGGGAAACCAGCTGTCAGTATTAACCTTCATTTCTATAAGGTGTTCACAAGTGTTAGTTTTCAAGAGTGAAAGGATTACGGATGATAATATGGTGAAGACGTGGCTGACGGAAGGACACAGAAAGTAGCAGTAAGGGAAGGGAGGATGCCAAGTAGGAGTGGAATTAATGGCGAAATACCTTATAGATTTGTCCGGAGACCAGTGCTCTATAAGATGTAACAGTGAGTGTGCAAAACTGGATCACAGATTTTATGGACAACCTTTAAATCAGGGCTGAAAGAGTAGATGGAACAATGTAAAAACATGATGTAAGAACAGTAGTTACATGGGTACAAAGATGGCAGATAATGTTCAACAAAAACTATATATTGATCTGTCTATGAAATAATGCTAGAGTGTGACAAGAAGATTATTCAATGAGAGAGTAACACTCAACAGAAACTACTAAGAAAAGGACTTGACGTGGCAATGTTCTGTTCCCTATTTTTTGTATATATCATGAACACTATTTGTTTATTTTCTTTTGTTCATGTCTCTGTATGTTTTTGGAAACTTTTGTATATCTCAAACTCACTTTGAGTAGAGCAAAACTTGTAATCCCATGAAATGTTTCTAATTTTTTATGTTTTAATATGTGAACATGGAGATTTGCTCCCAGGCCTACATTAAAAAGTAGCTTTCCCAGTCATATTATTCTGATCAACAAATGAAAACAGATAAATAAATAAAATTATGACAAATGTAAAATGGTATAAGCAGAGTAAAACAGCACCTGTCAATGTTACTAGTATGCCAGACTGCAACACCACAAAGATAGACTCAAATGAAACTAACTTATAGGTTCATAGGTTCATAGATGTGTACTAGGCTAATGGCCCTGTTGCCTTTACAAGCCTAGCCCAAAGGATTACCCTGGCATCGTACCACCCAACCTTAGTTCTCAGTGTCTCTGTCAAGTAGTGCCACTGGCGTGATCCCCAGGGTGAATTTTCTATTTCCCATCCACTCATCAAGATTTCTCTTAAAGAGGCCAGTGATGTGCTCTGCTTGACATGTATGGGAAGTCTATTCCATAGCATGGGCAATCTCTGGGTTATAAACCTGTCCCTCCAGCACATTCTGTTGATTGTGGTAATCAGGTTGAGGTCTCTGGAGCGTGTGGTATAGAGGGATTGGAATTTCTTTAAATGTAGGATTTCTAAAAGAGCTGGGTCAGATATGGCTTTGTAAGTCAAGCAGAGATTGCCTCTAAGTATGTGATATGAGACAGAGAATAGCTGGAGTTGAGTCTGTCCATATAGGACAAGTGTTAAAGGCCTAGGATCCTCTTTGTGAGGTACTTTTGTGGCCTCTCCAGTTGTTGCAAGTGTCTAGTGAGATACATGCCATATGGGGCACTGTACCTGATGACTGGCCTAATGAGGAAAATGTAGAGGGAGACAATGGTGTCTTTCTTCCTTGATGCAAAACCCTTAGTAATGAGATGTGCCACATAGAAGGACTTTCTGACCACGGTGGCAATGTGGTGGTCAGAAGAGAGGATGCTGTCAACCTGTGTTCCCAGATCTCTTATAACACCTTCTGTGTTCAGTAGACTACCGTTGATGTGGTAATTCATGGGAACTGGGTTTTTCCCAAAGGGGATGATGACACATTTTTGGCATTGAGCTTAAGGCCATGGTTCTGACACCAGTCATTGGTCTCAGTGAGGCCTTTCTGTAGGATGTCAACATCGCTTGGGGAGTTAATAATGGCTTCCAACTTGCAATCGTCTGTGAACTTTATCAGCCAGAGTCCCTTCATGTTAGCCTGGACTTCTGAGAAGTAGATACCAAACAGGAGGGGACCCAGGACTGAACCCTGTGGGACTCCACTTGTGACTGGTCGGCAGACTGACTTGGAGTAAGCTACTTTCACACTGTAGGTTCTATCTGTAAGCCAGTTTGCAACCCACCTAGTGATATAGGATATGATGCCTAGCTTAGTGAGTTTTTCTATGATTCCTGAATGGGGAATGGCATCAAATGCCTTTCCCAGATCAAGGTAGGCTGTATGAACCACCTTGCCTTCATCCACAGCTGTGGTGACTGACTCATAGAAGTCGACCAAGTTGAGCAGGCATGATCTACCCTTCACAAAATCAAACCGTGTGGGATCCAGAGTTTGGAGATTCCCTATATCCTTGTTTATTAGGTCCATGATGATGCATTCCATAGCTTTGCATATCAGACTTGTCAGGCTAATGGAGCGATAGTTCCCAGGGTCTGTAGTTGCTCCTCCTTTGTGGAGAGGGATGACTATAGCAGTGTGCCATTCAGTAGGGACAAAGCCTGAGGTGAGGCTGTAACCGAACAGGGCATACGGGTGTGGTGCCAGTTCTCTCTGTAGATCATGCAAAGCACAGCCAGGGATATTGTCAGGTCCCATAGAAGCTGTATTCTTGGCCTTGGACAGTGCTGTTTTAACCTGTGCAGCAGTAATACTGGGTGCGTGGCAATCTACTGGTATTGTGATTGGTCCTTTGTGGGGTAAAGTTGACATTGAATCTGTTGGCCAGTATATTGGCAATATTTGTTGGCTTGGTATAGAAGGTACCATTGTGCAGTAGCTCAGAGCAAATCTGGGTATTGCAGTAGAGATTCTTTACATAACTATAGAAGGCCTTGTGTTTGTCTTTACTATCTGCTGCAATTTTGTTTTCATAGTTAACTTTAGAAGATTTGATGAGGGATCTCATCTTTTTGTTGAGGCTGATAAGGGAGTTTTTTCAGTCTTTTGACTTCACCTTATTCTGCACCAGTTTCCTCCTTCTGTTGTAGAGTTTGTTTATTGCAGGGGACCACCAGATTGGCTTCTTTTTTTTGGAGGAGAGTATCTTGGTTCTGTTGGGTATGGCGAGATCCATGCAGTTGTGTACATGTTCGTACAGTGCATTGGTGTACGATTCTGCGGTCAGGCATCTATTCACCATTTGCATGGGTGCCATGAAGTTAACCACCTCTGTTTTTAGGAGCCCAGAGTTAGCTTCGGAGAAGTTTTTCGTGGGGGTTTTCTTTGCAAGGGGGGGGGGGGATTTCCAAGGTGATTAGTTTGTGGTCAGATCTAACAAGGAAGGATTTGACTATTGGTGTAGAGCAATGGTCTCCCATGTTAGTAATGTTAGTAATGTTAGTAATGACCAGATCAAGGATGTTTCTACCTCTAGTGGGGGTAAGAACGAGCTGGTCCAGGGCATTGGAATTAATGAATTTCAGGAAACGTTGGGCAAGTGTATTGGTACATGGATAGTTTTCCCAGTTAATGGAGGAGTAGTTGAAGTCACCCAGTATGAGAGTGTTGGGTTGGACCCTAATATTCTCTAGGGTGCTTAGGAATGTAGAGTGTGAGTCTTGGGACATGGTTGGGGATGTATAACAGGCTATGACTTGAATCACTGTCTTACCCAATGTTAGCTGCACCTGAAGTATCTCTGATGCATTATGTTGGGCTACCAGTCTGGAGGTGTGTTCATCCTTTATGAATATGTAAACACCACCACCTTTGGAGCTTCGGTCCAAGTTCTGGGCAAGAAAGGTGTGGAATGAGTTATAGCCTGGTAGTGCAGGGGTGCTTTCTGCTGCCTTGAAACAGGTCTCTGTTACAGCACAAATGTCGATGTTCTCCATTTTAATGAGTGCTTCGAGCAAGTGCATTTTGAGATTTAGACTTCTAGTGTTGAGCAACATGACCCTCAGATTGCATTTGTTTGTTGCTGTTACGGTGGTAATTTGGTCTTTGGAACACCACCTAAAAAAGGCACTATAGGGGTGGCAAGAGCCTTGGCCAGTATCCAGAAGCCCGTGGGTGACAGATGCAGGCCATCTTTGGCAAAGCATCAAGGTCCGTCAGTCATGTCATCCCAGGCAAACTAGCTCCCCTTAGAATGACACCAGAAACTTAGCCAATTGTTCAAATCAATCATTTTCTGCTCGTAATGTGGTATCATTCCAGGTGATGGTAGGATGCTGCTTAGGACTAGTGTCATACCTGTCTGTGCTATAAAATCTGAGAGCTCCTCCATGTCTCTTTTCATGTAGTCTAGGGAGGTATGTCTCAGGTCATTCACACCCAGATGTACAATGAGAGAGTCATATTTGTACCTGTTGTTGAGGGACCTGAGTACATGCTTTATGTGGTGGATCCTGGCACCTGACAGGCAGCTGACTGTTACTTTCTCCTTATTCAACCTAGTGAGTGAGACATCAGTATGCCTCACTATCGAGTCACCTATGACTAGTGTGCTGAGCATGCTGTTTTTCCTTAGGTGCTTTGGTTGAGTGGCGCACTGTTTAGGAGAGTTATGTGTCTCGTGAATAGTGTTGTGGTGGTCGAGTACATTTCTGCCTTGGAGGTCTCTGCTGTTTGGGTAGATTTTTATTGAGAGCCTCCATGTGTGGTTTGTGCTTTTATGTGAAGGTAGTACTGGTGTGTGTTCTGGAGGGCTAAGTGTTCCATCTGGTGTGGTGCAAGTGTTCACCTTCTCCTCTTGACCAGCTGCTCTGGTCTTGGCTGGAGAGTGCGTGGCTTCCAATTTGGATATATAAGTGCATCTCTTGCAAGTCTGAGTGTTGGTAAGTAAGAGGAGAGGATTTTTGGTGTACATGAGGCAGTAGCTACTTTGCCTCAGGATGCCCAAGTTGACCAGGTTAATAGGAGAAAGCACAGGGAACTGACCTTTAGACGTGCCTGGAGGGGTGGGCATTAATAATAAGTACTGGAGCTGCTTCCTTGTAAAAGGTTTAGTGCCGGTAGCACTTTTGTGTGCTACAATAATTGCTACAAGAAGTCTGGTATGGTAAAGTGCTAGACTAATAAGGTAGTAAAAGTGCAGGAGAGGAGAGAACTAGCAGATCTAAGGGGAAAATTGAAGAGCAGACTTTGGTACCCCTCAGAGGCTTACAAACAGTTCTGGATACAACAAATTTGCATCTGGACTAGACTAGTTACAGGAAAGGTGAGAAAAGCACAAATGCAGGCTTTTAGACCGGAAAGTTGAAGGAGATGGAAAAAACTGCCCAAATGGCCAATAAACTACAACTACTGTATAACTGTGAAACTGAAGGAATTATCTATGCTCTGAGATGTCCTTGTGGTCTTGTATATATAAGAGAAAGTAAACATAAGTTTAAAATAAGACTCCAAGAGCATATTAGGAATATTATTAATCAAAAAGAAGATAGTCCTGTGGCTAAGCATTTTATGTAGGTTCATGATTCTAATCCTGATGGCTTACAATTTTGGAACAAGTGCAAAAAGGAGTGTACCCTGATCAGTTATATAAGAAAAAAATTGTTACATAAAGAAAGTATTTTTATTTTGAAATATGACACTCTGTCTCCTCGGGGTCTTAATGTTGAGTGTAACTGAAGGTTTTTAATTTAGTATGTGTTTTATAATTTATATGTGTTTGGTAGTAATTAATTAATGTAATTGAATATTTATTGGTTAATTGTTTGATTGATTAGTGTATTTAATTGAGATGAGTTTGTCAAGTTTTATACTCCTTGAAGGCGTTTGCCGAAGTGCTAGAGATGAATAAAAGATTGTGTGGATTCCTGCCTGTTGTTTTTTGTATATAGTATTCATTTTTTGCCATTTCATTCATTTTAGACCGGAAAGTTGAAGGAGATGGAAAAAAACTGCCCAAACAGCCAATAAACTACAATTTCTGCCCAAACAGCCAATAAACTACAATTTCTGGTCCTTATATGCCTAGCCATGCAACCCAAATGTGACCCACAAATTTGATTTATATAGGGGGTGATTTGCTGACTGCCTCTGTCCATCAGTGTCATAGGCACCATACCAAAGTTGAATTTCCAATTACCCATCCATTGCTCCAAGTTATGCTTAAATAGAGATATAGAGGAACTCTGATTCAAATAGATGGGGAGCCTGTCCCAGAGAATAGGAATTCTCTGAGAAACATATCTGTTTCTTCAACATGTCATACTTATGTTGCAAGCAAAAATTAAGACTTTTAATCTAGTAGTTTTGAGGCTGTTTGTTCTGTGAATGTGCAAAAGGTTCATCAAAACAGAATCCAGGGGTGCCTTGTATGCCAGGCTAAGATCACCTCTCAGAAGTCTGTATGATAGAAAGTAAAGAGACAGGGCTTTGTGGCAATCAGCATAGGATATTAAGAAACCTTTGTTGATGTTCCATTTGCTGCATGTGTCTGGCAGGTACATACCAAAGGGAGCATCATACTCTATGATGGGTCTGATGGCAGCTGAGTACAGTGGTATGATGACCTCTCTGGACCTAGATGCCATGCCTCTGCTTATAAGTTGAGCAACACAGAAAGATTTTCTTACTACCTTTGACACATGTAAGTCGAATGCTAGCTTGCTATCTACATGAGTTCCCAGATCCCTGACTAGTGAATCAACTTTTCTGGGGTGTTTTATTGATGATGTAGTTACCTAGGTTAGCTGACTTCCCAAAATGCATTTCTCAGTATGGAGATTTAAGCCATGGCTTTGGCACCAAGCAGTTGTCAGTGTTAGACCTTCCTGAAGGAAGTTCTCATCAGGGAGGGAATCAATGACTGCTCTCAGTTTGCAATCATCTTTTAAACATGGTTAGCCAGAGGCCTTTGACATTGGCTTTGACATCTGAGAAGTAGATATCAAATAGGAATGGACCTAGCACAGAGCCCTGGGGGACACCACTAGTGACTGGCCTTTTTGTGAAGGTGGTTTCACTTATTCTAACCTCCTGGGTCCTACCAGTGAGCTAGCTAGCTATCCAGAGTGTTATAAAGGGGTTTATACCTAGTTCTATAAGTTTGTTGATAATGCTCAAGTGGGGTATTCTATCAAGTGCTTTAGCCAGATCTAGGTAGGCAGTATGCACCATTTCCCCCCATCTATTGTCTTAGTGACCTTTTCAAAGAAGTTCACCAGATTCAGTACACATGACCTTCCTTTGACAAAGCCAGACTGGGATGGATCCTGTGAATAGAGGTCAAATATGTTTTTGCTGATAATTTCTATAATAATTCTTTCCATGGCTTTGCAAACAAGATTAGTCAGACTAATGGGTCTGCAGTTTCCAGGATCTGTTGAAGATCCTCCCTTATGAAGGGGAATAACTGCTGCAGTCATCCATTCACATGAGGCAAAGCCTGTGCTAAGACTATATTTAAATAATGATTCAAGAGTCCTGATAAGTCATATTTTAGACTGTTCAGGAGGCATCCTGGGATGTTATCAGGACCCATTGAGGCCATGTTGTTGGCTTTAGTGAGTGCAGCCAGTACGTGTTTCCTAGTTATATATGGAGGGGTTATGTCTAAGAGTATTTTGGAGGAGATGGTAGGGCGTGAGAGGGAGATAAAGTTGGAACTGAATTTGTCCAGTAACAAATTCACTATTGAAAAATTAATTATCAAGGTGCTGCTTACTGTGATGGATCCGAAGTCTTCCTAAGACACTCAGGTCTTGCTGGCTGGATTCTGCTGAAATCAAAGTCTAGTTATAATTGCATTGACAGCCTGTTGCCCACAGAAACTTGCAGAATATACACTGATACAGCACCTGACTTTAAGAGCAGTAATCAATAAATAACTTTTTATAACAAACCATACATACTACTGTTGCAGCTTTAGTTACACTGTACCACTTTATTTCTCGTTCAGCATAGAAGATAACTTTCCTGTACAAAATACTTCTCCTAACAATTTCATTTGCTATAGTCTTTTTATAGTGGTTTTACATCCTGTTTTTCTCCTTGGTATTCTATTTTGGTCTTTGCATGAAAACATCTGTTTGCTGGTGTTTGCCGAAAAATATGTTTTCATCCTGTAGAGAAATAATGCTGGTATTGTCTTTTAAGGAAACATCTTGTGGAAATGCTGACTTGATAAAGCATATCCATTCCAACTTTCTTGCTTAACAGTGTCATATGATAGAAACATCTACAGATTGTTTTCCTGTTGTCCATTCTTTAAGGAAGCAGGTTAGCTTTCTTTCTGACAAAGTGAAATGCATACATCCTGTTTTTTACATTTTTGCTAAGTCTGTAAGAGGTCAGCTTTCTTGCTGATAGTGTGAAATGCATACATTCTTGCTAATTTTGTAGGAAAACATGTCCATTAAGCAAAGTCCTTATTTTTCAAGCCACAGTCATTTAGTATAGGTGCTAATCACATATTGCTAAACTCTATTTCTACATTTAAGCAAGCTTTATTTTATACCTTATTAATGTTGCATATTTGTAACAGAATTACTTTCAACCTTAATACATTGTTGAGTATACTCTAACAATTCCCTCTTTTATTTTAAAACATACTCAAAACACTTTATACTGATATGTAATTTTGATCAGATTATATAAAAACACATTATGAAACAAAACATTTAGTCTTCTTTTGATATAAGTCAAAATGCAATTTTACATATTTAATACAATGATATCAAGTATTACTAATAAAACTGAATGTATTTAACAACTTTTTCTTTTGCAGACCATTCTGTGAAAATATTTTTATCAGTTATGGGCTGTGTCTGCTTTAGTTTTAACTTGATTAATTTATTCTTTTGCAATCACAGAATTTAATGTATGACTTAAAACTGTTCCATTAACTCTTTGTAGCTGTTGAATTAACTGTTTACTTTTATTAATCATTTTATACCAAAAGATTAGAGATAGACTAATATCTATAAGAGACAAGAACTATGTGCTACTGCAAGCATTTTTATTGCTAAAAATATACAGTCTCAATGTCATTTTAACCTTAACATTGTGGTCATATTTCTGAACTGCCCATTAACACCTTGGTTGACAGTGAAGAGAACATATTATACACCTTGATAAAGTACTGAACTGGACTTAGATAATAAATATTTGAATGTAATTATTTCAGTAGATTTAATACCTGAGGATTTAAAAAAATCATGATTTATACACTAAAGAATGCTATGTACATATTAGTCCATTAGCTGTATGAGTACAATATTTTAATATATTTTTCTTCTAACTGGGGTAACAAATACTAGTACAGATAAAATGATGGTCCAAAAACCAGTGATAAAATTACAATTGGTAATAAAATTACAACGTGACAAATTACTTTTGAACTTGTTACTTTGCATTATGTCCTATACAGTATATATCTACACAGACTGCTTCTACTCATGCATTTCAATCTAGTAGGTACCCTGAACCCATGTTTTTAAATTTCATTTGTATTAAATTATTTTGTATTTGTACATACAAAGACTGTAAAGTACATTTAGTCTAATCTTACAAATTTAGTAACATTAACAGCAAGCAAAATCTTGGAAAATTTGTATGTGCCTTTAGAAGTATCTAGTGAAATTGCTACCAGAGGCAACTACATACCTAACAATTAGAAACATTCATGCTTTTGCATACCAGCATTGTCTTGCCAAAACATATTAAAAAATAGTGACCAGTCTTGCTCAATTTTTACATATCTTTACTATCTCTCTCTCTCTCTCTTGTATAGCTTTACAGTTTAACAGGTTGTAAATACAATTTCATACTAAAGAATAAAATATCTTGGCCTGTCAGGTTTAATCTGCTTACCAGTATTTCTAATGCACTAATACCTGTTTTCCCCTCCCCCCTAAAAGAGTATTGTCAAGAAGAAATGAAATGTTATTCCTTCCTCTAGCTTTATTTTAGACCCTTTTGCAATACTGCTCACACAGTCAATGTAAAACTGAGAAAGTACCCCCCGTAGTACTGCAGTATTGTTTACTTGCTTTATGCTGTGAGAATAGAATGTATGTCAGCTCAACACTTTGGTTATACATTTGCTTTATTATGTTACTAACAAACTATGGACCTTTGTCTGATTTGATCATCTTTTGGCTATTTTCAATGACAGAATATATTTTTCTGTTGCCTTTGCTGTCTACTACTACCAGTATTAGTTATTTATACCCTCCTGCATAATTTATTTGAATTGTATGTATATTATGGCCCATCTGCTGGCTGTACTTGATGTAACTGAGTTTTTTTTTTACTTTTAACATTAACCTGCAAACAGATGATCAGTGACATGTATGCACAATTGTGATGTTTTATTATAATTACCAAATAGTGTTGCATGTGAACATTTAATGATTATGTTTTAATAACAATAAGTTTTTAGAAAGACTCAAGCCACTTGTCTGGCAATCAGTCTTGTTTTTACCTTATCTGCTCAATATTTCCTGTAACTATTTATCTGGTCTGGGAAGGTCTGAGCTCACATTTCAGACTCTGTAAGCTATAGTTAACCCTTTTAACATTTTTTTCTTTAATCATCTGTTAATACACTTGTAGCTTGATATTAGAATGCAGTTGTAAAAACATGTAGTATTATATTTGTGATTTGCATAACTATGCATTTATACTACATAACCAGACATTATTTTACAATTAGCTTATATATTTTTTGTAACTTGGATTTCAGTATTTTTTTTATTTATTTAACTGATCTGCCATTTATTTTACAAAGACCGCTTGACTAATACCATCTGTGATTTTATTTCTTTTTAAAATTCAGAACTTTAACTGTTTGGTGTGGTGTTACTATACAATTATAAAAAATTGTAAAAAAAAAAACAAAATAGATATTAGATTAACTAGCGCATGCTTATATTTACATGATTTACATTTGTTGTTGTCTTCCTTTTCTCTTGTGCATTTTAACAGATGAACTTTAGATGAAAAGAAAATAGATGCATGTCAATCTTGTGACTTCAGATTTTTATTATTAACTACTTTCATTTCATTTTTATGCACTAGAACTGCTTTGTGTACCTTTTGACTATGCTACGAGAATGGCAGTCATACGCTCCACTTTACTCTAGTACTGGTAAATGTCTTGCTTTAATTGAATGAAAGTTTTAAAACATTTGAGAATGATTTGTCCATATATCAGATCATGCTATGTATGCTTAACCATTTTCAAAACACAAACATACTATAAAATATATCTTTTTTGTACAGATCAACCGTAGTTTCCTGCTCTTTTGCAATGTTTTCTTAAGCTAAGCTGTTGTATGCAGAAAGTCAGTCTCTGTCAGTTCAGCTAATTTATTTTCTTTATCATGTAACTGCTGTTCAAGAGTTTCCTGTAATGTTGCATAGTCTTTCTGATATTTCTCAGTAACCTGTTCTGCTGAATCTAAAACTCCTATGCACTTTTGATGAAAAAATGTTTGTATAACTTGTCTAAACTTCCCGACTCATTATGTCTGTCTTTTAGATGTTTATTACATTCTTTTGTAACAAAAATATACTAGAGGCTCTGTCAGTAACTCATTTGACTGTTGTTGTGACTCTGAAATTAACCTTTCACATGTGATGACAGCACATAACTGTTCAACATCTGAATATAATGTAACCATATTAACTTTTTCTGGTTCTTTACCATTAAAATGTTTGTCAGTACAGGCTAGCCTTTGAATAATGGCATGCACTGTATTTTTATAACATTGTAGACAGAAAGCAGTTTCATGTGATTTACACAATAAACATTTGTCATATGCCACATGGTTTTCTTTGAGATACCAGTCAAATATTGTAAAACATTTGCATAATCCCTTGCTATCAACTTGCCCTAATAAGGTTTTACATTTATTAATGTGCTGTGTATACCAACATTGCAGTTTACTCCATATTTTATCTGGTTGTTCTGCTACATTGAATAAAGCTTGGCTTACACCTGCTTGAATTCTGTCTAATAGCATCCATATTAAAAATGTGACACAGAAAAAGGTCTTACCAATTAGCAAGAAAACAGGTGATCAGGCTGTTGTTGCAGATGGCTGGAAATTTTTCGGAGTCACTCAAGAAGCTGGTGAAACACAGCAGGCAGCAATATGCTGTGAAAAGTTGGTGTTCACCTTTCTTGGAGAATTTATGGCACTGCAAATTTCCTACACTGCAGGCTCAATCTGGATTCAGACGTCTGAGAAACTGTGCTACTACAAGCTGCATAAACTGGAGTACTTCTGTTTAGGATTTACACATATGTACAAATATTAGTTACTGCAATTTCACTGAAGTGACCCCCTGCAGGCCTTACCACTCCCTCTGTTTTGGAATGCAAGTAAGCTCGCCATTGAAAAATTAATTATCAAGACGCTGCTTACTGTGATGGATCCGAAATCTTCTTAAGACACTAAGGTCTTGCTGGCTGGATTCTGCTGAAATCAAAGACTAGTTATAATTGCATTCACAGTCTGTTGCCCACAGAAACTTGCAGAATATACACTGATGCAGCACCTGACTTTAAGAACAGTAACCAATAAATAACTTTTTATAACAAACCACACGGTCCACTGTTGCAGCTTTAGTTACACTGTACCACTTTACTTCTTGATCAGCATAGAAGATAACTTTCCTGTACAAAATACTTCTCCTAACAATTTCATTTGTTATAGTCTCTTTATAGTGGTTTTACATCCTGTTTTTCTCCTTGGTGTTCTATTTTGGTTTTTGCATGAAAACATCTGTTTGCTGGTGTTTGCAGAAAAATATGTTTTCATCCTATAGAGAAATAATGCTAGTATTGTCTTTTAAGGAAACATCTTATGCAAATGCTGACTTGATAAAGTATATCCATTCAAATCTCCTTGCTTAACAGTGTCATATGATAGAAACATGTACAGATAGTTTTCCTGTTGTCCATTCTTTAAGGAAGCAGGTTAGCTTTCTTACCGACAATGTGAAATGCATGCATCCTGTTTTTTACATGTTTGCTAAGTCTGTAAGAGGTCAGCTTTCTTGCTGACAGTGTGAAATGCATACATTCTTTCTAATTTTGTAGGAAAACATGCCCATTAAGCAAATTCCTTGTTTTTCAAGCCACAGTCATGTAGTATGGATGCTAATCACATATTGCTAAACTCTATTTCTACATTTAAGGAAGCATTATTTTATACCTTATTTATGTTGCATATTTGTAACAGAATTACTTTCAACCTTAATACATTGTTGAGCATACTCTAACAGCTATATCGTCAGGTTCAGTAAATGTGGCACCAATAACCACCCATTCAGCACATTGCTGTGGGCTACCCTGAAATTTGTGACATAGCTGCAGAAGGCCTTATGTTATCTTTCATTTATGAGGCTATCTTAACTTCAAAGTTGTCTTTTCTTGGCTTAATTAGCCCTCTTAATTGCCTATTTAGTTTGATGAGAGAACTTTTATCTTTATCGGAATTACACTTCCTGATTTTTGCCATAATTTTTTTTTCTTTTTGTTATATATCCTGTTTAATATGAGAGGCCACCTGGGTGGTTTATATCTGGGGCTATTCCTGTGCTTACTTTTAGTAGGTACAGCAACTTTTATTCCACCGTTGATATGGTTGTAAAGAGTTTCTGAGAACAATTCAGCATAGGCTGCTCTGTTCTCGGGGTTTGCAGGGGCACTGAATTATTGACAACCCATCATTTAATGAAAGGTAATTAGCTTTGGATTATTTCCTTATTGTTATTGGTTTTAATGAGATTACTGTAAGCTTTATGGTAAGACCTTAGTTCTGTTATAGTCACAGAAGATGTATGAAACCTTTTAAAATTATGATAGTATTGATGAATTACTTTAAACATCTTATATATTTCCTATAGCTAGGATGCCTGCTAATACTCTATGTATATAATATTAGAAAGATTGATCTAATGCCACAGGGTAAAATTAGCAATAGTTCATTTTTAAACAAGCAGACTTTGTAATGCAATGTAATATTGTAATATTCTGCTGAATCTTAAAAGGTGGTTACTGCCACTGAAATGCAGTTGATTTTAAGGTGTGAATATTGTTGCAAGAGACAAAGACTTGGTAAATCTATCTGTCTATATAACATATATATCATTACATATAAATATATTGCCATCCCACATTGCTGTACCACACTTAATCAATCACAGTGCAACTAAAATGCACTGATTGACATTTGAACAAAATTAAAACGTACCCTACTGTAAAAAGCAACAAAAGGCTTACCAAACTATACAGTCCTAAAAGATTATTGAAACAGTGCAAATCAACACAGGGATCACCAACATATAAACCAAAAGTGCTGAATGTACAAAACAAACAATGCACTCCACATATAAAAGTGTTGATTGCCGCATAACAAATGCTTGTAGTACACCAGAAATGCAGAAACACAAACAGGCCATACTTTACATCGGAAGATCTACCTCTATGTCCCCCTACATGTGTGGCTTCATACCCACACTTCCTATACATGTGGCTTCATACTACACGTCCTAACTAATACATATTTATATAATACTTCCATGGTTGCACAACTCATGACCAAAGAAAATAACCGCACCTATGCTATAGTCAATGGAAACTATTCAGTCTATACCACATTTCAATAAACTGTCAGTCTGGCAGGTTATGATACCTTCACAACTCATCGGTGAAAGCAGCAGTCAACATTGCCAACTGCTCCTACATATATATATATATATATATATATATATATATATATATTTACATATGTGTGTGTGTGCGTGTGTCTATATATGTGCACACACACACACACACACACACACACACACACACACACACACACACACGTGCACATGCATCCAAGCACATAGATGTTTGCATGTTTCCATCCAGTGCACACAGAGAAATACAGGTAAAATAGGGAACATTCCAGCACATTTAGTCCAAATGGAAGTGCAAACTTTATAAACATTCAAAGAAGGGAAATAAAAAAAAACAAAAAACATGGTATTTCTGAAGAAAATCCACGTGTGTGTGTGTGTGTGTGTGTGTGTGTGTGTGTGTGTGTGTGTACGCTGTATTTTGGGTTTAAGGAATAAGTCTCATAATGAGCGACAAAGCCATAAGTCATGAACAGAGTTCCTTAAGCTTATAGGTTCATAGGTGTGCACTAGGCTAATGGCCCTGGAGCCTTTACGAGCCTAGCCCAAAAAATTGACCTGGTGTCGTGCTACCCCATGTTAGTTCACAGTGCCTCTATCTAGTAGGGCAACTGGAGTAATCCCTGGGATGAACTTTCTGTTACCTATCCACTCATCGAGATTTCTCACACCATTGACTCCTCAATCAAGCACATGCACCAAATGCCTGAACCTGCGGTTCCTCTTGTACTGAGCAGGATTACTATCGTAACAACACATCATCAGTAGGGTAAAACTAACCTGTCTCACAACAGTCTAAACCCAGCTCACGTTCCCTATTCGTGGGTGAACAATCCAACGATTGGTGAATTCTGCTTCACAATGATAGGAAGAGCTGACATCGAAGAATCAAAGAGCAATGCCGCTATGAACACTTGGCCACCACAAGCCATTTATACCTGTGGTAACTTTTCTGACACCTCCTGCTTAAAATCCAAAAAGCCAGAAGGATCGTGAGGCCCCGCTTTCACGGTCTGTAGTCATACTGAAAATCAAGATTAAGCGAGCTTTTGCCCTTCTCCTCCATGGAAGGTTTCTGTCCTCCCTGAACTCACCTTAGGACACCTGCATTGCTCTTTGACAGCCCCAGTCAAACTCCCCACCTGATACTGTCCTCGGAGCAGGTCATGCCCGGATGCCCGGGCACTTGGAGCCAGAAGTGAGATCCCTGGTGGGGCTCACTGCCCCGCCTCACCGGGTAAGTGAAAAAATGATTAGTAAATCTATTTTTCTAGTATAGGTTAAAGGATAGGTTCTAGTATAGGTTAAAGGATTTTTCTAGTATAGGTTAAAGGATTTTTTTCCCAGACATACATTCAAACCCAGGCCCATTCTCTACCTCCCACAACCAACCCAAATCCATAAAATCCCTAAACTTCACTACCATCAGTCTATAAAGCATAACAAACAAAATTCCACATCTTCATGCATGGATAAGCCAAAATCAACCCGACTTCAGTGCCATTACAGAGACTTGGCTTAAACCATATATCAAAGATGCAGAATTCCTACTCCCTAATTATAATTGTCTTAGAACTGAGAGACCACAGAGAAAAGGCCGAGACATTGTCTTAATATACCCAAATGCTTTCACTGTAGTTCCATACACTAAACCCATTCCACAATTCTCCACAGCAGAGCTGCTAGTAGCCTTCATAAAACTGAATAACTGTAAAAGCCTCTGCATCATGGTCTTATACATCCCCCCAGGCAATAACATTCCTATAATAGAAGATATTCTTGCCTGGTCATCTAACAATATTAAAAATTAGACTATCATCTTAGGAGACATTAACATTAATTGGCTGGATATCACTAGCCAGGACCCCCCACCAACATTAACTTATATAACTATAACCAGCTAATCACTGATGTAATGAGACCCAGCAATAAAAATGAAAGAGGCTCAATCCTGGATTGGATACTAATTTCTGACCCTAATAAAATTTCCACCTCTGGCACACTATCATATAGTACTAGTGACCACTTACCAGCCTTTATAATACGTAAAATCACCTCAGCTGTAAGTACTCACCAACTTAAACAAACCAGAGACTTATCTCACTTCTCACCTGACACCTTTAATGAACTTTTACAAAGTATCAATTGGGCAGCATTAAAATCTCTCCCTCTTGATGACGCAGTTGAATTATTCAATTCAACATTTCTTAATATCTTAAATAGTTTAGCCCCACCCCGACTAAAAAGGGTCAAGACTAATCATGCCAGCTGGCTTACCAAACCGAAAAAGCAAATCATGCCCGCTAGAGATAAAGCTGGGAAAGCCTGGCAAAAATATAAAAATCCTTCCGACCTCACTTTATACAAACAGCTACAAAATCAGGCAAAATGACTAGTCATTAAAAATAAAAAAGAACACTTCCATAGTCTCCAGGACCAGCATAAACTAAATCCAAAGAAATTCTTGGGAGCAATCAATTCCCTACTTCTCCCAGGCTCAAACAACAATCCATGCCCATAGCCTACAAGATAGCCTCACTCTTTAACTCATACTTCATCGACACCTTAGCTAAGCTGACTACTTCTTTCCCACCTACTAGCCCCAACTCACCTAACCAACTATCATCACATTATCCACCGTCCTCTCTACCTAGCTTTTCTTTCTCACCTATACCTACTTCCACTATAAAAAAAACCTTCAAAAACTCAAACCTTGCACTAATGCTCCGGACAACTAACCTGCTGAATTCTTACAACTATCTGCAAGTTTCGTTGCTTACCCCATCAGCATACTCCTCAATAGATCAATTTAGGAATTCTTTATACCACATATCTGGAAAAAGCATACGTTCTTTCACTTCATAAAGGTGGCAATAACTCTGACATCTCAAACTTCTGACCCATCACTATTTTCTCCCCCATCTCCAAAATATTAGAAAAATGTGTTCATACCCAGCTTCTTAACCATATAGGTAAAAAACTACTTCTTCCCCTACCCAACATGGCTTTAGGCCAGGTCAGAGTACTAGCACAGCTCTTATTTCATTTATGGACACTGCAAATAGGGCTTGTGATGCTGGCTTCACTGGCTCTTCACTCTACCTCTCAAAAGCCTTTGATACAGTATCCCATCCCCTTCTACTCAACAAACTCTCCAATTTAGGTACCTCACCCCCAACCCTAAACTGGTTCTCAAACTATCTCACTGGTAGACAACAATCAACAAAATGGCAGCAATCCTACTCACCCTTCCTCAACATAACCACAGGAGTACCCAAAAGATCTATATTGGGCCCCCTTCTATTTAGTATATTCATTAACAACTTCTATAACACTCTTACTCAAGGCACCATGATCCAATATTCAAATGCTTCTACAATCATTTGCACTGCCAAATCCACTTCTGAGTTACAACTACTAACCCCAACAAGCCTTTACTTCTACTGAAACATGGATGTCAAATAACCATTTTGCTCTAAACCCCAATAAAACTAAACTCCTATTATTCACCCCCAAGAAAACTACCCCCTCAACAAGAATGAATTCCTTTTTTTTTTTTTTTTTTTTTTTTCCTGTTGTGTTAGCATTAAGAATGAATTCTCTGTCCACTCCCAGAACAATACTATCAT
Organism: Protopterus annectens; assembly: GCF_019279795.1. NCBI lineage: Eukaryota > Metazoa > Chordata > Ceratodontiformes > Protopteridae > Protopterus > Protopterus annectens. The sequence goes on along the minus strand of NC_056742.1, from coordinate 282,462,931 downwards.
AGAAGTTGTTTCTAGCACCAAACTGTTAGGTGTCATCATTGATGAAAACCTGACATTTGACCTCCATATCCACAGCAACATCAAAAACACACATCAAAAACTGGGTACCCTGTACAGGCACAATTATTTCCTTCACCTCACTGCAAAAAAGGCTTTAGCCTCATCCTTTCTACTACCATCTCTATTATATGGTGCCCTTGTCCTTACCAATATCCAGTCCTCTCTAAAAACCAAACTTGACTCATGTTACAATAAGGTCGTCAAATCTGCAACAAATGCAAAATTCTCAGCACACCGGTGTTCATCTCTACAGCAACTAAATTGGCTTGAACTACCACATTATCTCACCTACCTACAGTTAACTACTGCACATAAAATTATATATAAACCATCAGCTTGCCTTTCTCTTTCCTCCTGTCTTTATATCACCCAAACAGACCTCTCAGATCTGAAAACAAAACACTGCTCAAAGTATAAAAAACAATCTCTCAGCTGGTCAAATGCTCTATTCTTTTACTGTCTCTAAACTATGGAACACCCTCCCATCTTCAATCACTTCCATCTATAATCCTGCTCTCTTTAAGAAGTCCCTTAGACAACATCTCTCCTCTGTCTGGCTATGTTCATGCCAAAATGACTCTCTCTAAACACTGCTCCTCCTACTTTAAGCCACTGCTCTCCGGCTTGCTTATGCACCAATTAAAACTCTACAACTGAACCCCACTTCCTATACCTGTTCTTTACTCCATTTTACACTGTCTTCTGTCTATTTCTCACTTCCATAACTAACCACTAGAGCCATTACTCTGCCTTAACAACATCCTCTGCTTATGCCTCAAATTTCTAACAGTTAACCCTCAGCAATTTATAATCTCTGAACAGACTTTTTATTTGCATAAAGTCCTTCTACAATGTTAATTACTTTACATAATGTTGTTGTTGTTGTTGTTGTGTCTTTCGGCTTTTCCCAGTTAGGGGTCGCCACAGCGGAACTCCGGTCCGCTAATGATTGGCAGTAGATTTTTATGTGCCGAGTTGCCAGCTCTGACGCACAACCTTCAACGAAGGTACACCCATTCACGCATGTCTCCAGACAGAAGACGCTCTAGCTGTAAATGGGAATTATGTATGTAATATCTGTACCTTTCTGCTCATACTATGTCCAGGCTTGTTACTGTATAATACCTATTAGCTCTGGTATGTATTTGTATTTGTATATGACTTGTAAATTGTATGTGGACCATTTCTCCCCAGGCCTCTACTGAAAATGGGCTCACCTTGGCCCAATGGATCTTCCCAGTAAAAAATGCAATAAATAAATAACAAATAAAACAAATTTTCAAGATAAAAAAAGGACATAAACAACAGTGCTTAACGGTCACGTGCAGTAAAATTTTTCAAGATACAGAAAAGTACATATTAAATAATTATAAATATAATAATTAAAAAAAGGAGACAATACAGAAAGCTACCTAATAAAAGCAAAATCATTGTTCAGTTATTATCCAGGTTAGACCCTTTCTTTGTAAGTTCTGTAGAATAATTTAATACATTACCACCAAACATACTGAGAACATACTAATTTACATTTGCTCTTATTAAGAGATCATTCCCCCATTTCTAGATTGATAAAAGCAACTGTAGCTAATACAGTCCAAAAGCAACAGTAATTTAATTCTGGATATCTGATACCCTATCCACAATGGATAAACTAAATAATCTCTTAACTTTAACATTGATTTACTTAATAAATAAGTATACTATTTACAGGAATTTGTATGCCAGAGTCAAAGCTCTGTAATAAATCACTTTTTTCAGACATCTAATTAGGGAAAGAGAGAGCACTTTTTAACTTTTTAAAGGGTGAGCAGATTCCAGACATTTAAAGAAAAATAAATGCATTCCAAAAAGCATTCTTCTGTCAAGTAGACAGGCTGAAGAACGTTCTATAATCTAAAGTACCAGGATATAAAGTACAGTGATCATTCTACACCACTTAACTCTAAATCACTATCTTCCATAAAGATCAGTTTAGAGCTTTTCATTATAGTGAAAATAATGAGACATATACCTTTGCATGGTGAAATCCTAGAAGACTATAACTGAGCATGCAGCAAAATTACATCTGTGTTATACATGAGCAGATTATCCTTAGAAATATGCCTAGTCCCCTACATCCAATACTTACATCATACAGAATCTGCCCTGCAGAAAACATTATCACTTCATTATAACACTTTTTTCCTTACCCCTGTCTTGAGTTTATATGAAACCATCTAGTGTTATTTTGTGATTTATTGTGAAACTACTTGATAGGTTTCTTTTTATTTATATTTTATTCTTTTACCTCTGATTTTTAGTGTTTGTTAGAAGACTGGGATAGATTATAGACAGACAAACTCAAGCCCTCTGAGGAATAAATTCATATGGACTGTAGACAGAACATGCCAAATCTTATCTGAAACGCCTTTCATTTCCTAACAGTGAGCTAAACTGTCTTACTTACAAGGTTTAATCACCCTTTATAATGGTGTAGTGGAGATCTTTTATAGATGGCACGGACAATTACAGTCCAGTGTTCTTTTGTGATTTATTGTGCAGTTCCATGTTAGGAGAAGATTTATTTTGATTTATATTTTGCTTTTTAACCTCTGTTATAATGTGGAATAACTATGAGTGATAGTGAGCACAAGCTATCAGGCATGTTCACGAGTGACATGAAGGACATCCAGTGTTATAGCATGACTGGCACAACCTGCATGGTAGATCACGATAATGTCTTCATGAATTACTACCCTTTGTACATGGTTAGCTCAACGTACTTAATTTAATGTTTATTTGCATTTTGCTTGTGTGATTTCCTCACACAATTTGACTTAAATTACAAAGTAGTAAAAAAAAGGCAAGAAGAAAAAACTGTTGCAAAACACAAAAATCCCAAGCAGGAACAGGAGGAAGAACCACTCTACAGTAAATAAATGCACCTATTCAGGCCAAATTCAATAAAACCAATGCTGGAGTTTATTGAAGAGAATAAAACAAATGATAAGCGCTTTCGTCCTGACCACTTCAGAACTTCATCAGATAATAAATATAATCACACAATCGCTTTACATAGTACAGAAAAACTCGGTAAAAATAAATCATTAAACAATTAATACATTATTTAAACTGACACACCCCCTTAAAATACTGTATTATATATGTAACATATAAAATCTGTATAAGATGAAATAAATAGATGGAAAAAAACTCTCATTGTAGTATAAAAACATAGATAAAATGGTGTTTAAAAATGCATAAATAATGAATAAATAATTAGTTAAAACAGTATTATCTTTCTAGGGCTTTTAATTTTAAAAGAGAGCTGACAGAAATTTGTTCATTTAAGCCTGGCCAATTAGATGCATTAAGACGCAGTTGCCAGTAAAGCTCCCTGTTTCCTAGTAAATGAGACCAGGCTCCACTTCAAGGTTCTGTTTTAATATTATCAATGATAGTAAAATGAAAAGAATGACCACTATTTTCCATTATGTGCTTGCTAAGTGCATTTGTATCTTTTTTTTTTTATTATTTTATGTCATACAAATGCTCATAGATACTTTTTATAATTTACGGTCCATTTTTTCCAATATAAAAACAGCTACAACAATTACATAAAGCGTAATAAATAATCCTTTCAGATCCACAATTGTATTTTTGATGAAGTTTTACTTGAATGTTGTTTATCAGAAAAGTGCTATCTTCCTTAATATGTTTACAATAGTTACACATGGCACACTTTTTTATGTGCCCAACATTATTCATTCCCTTTGGTTTCATCTCAGATATGTTGTTTAAGTTTCTGCCCTTCTTAAATACTATGGCAGGATGTGAGTCAATAAATGGTCTCATTGCTTTTTCATGGTTTAGTATGGACCAATTCTTTTCTAGGATTTTTCTTAATGTATAACTGTCATTACATATCATTACTAATGGTGAAGGCGATTTCAAAGTGTACAATTTTTCTGATGTGTTTATTGAGACTAAGCACTGTGACTTATTTTCAAAAGGTTTTACTTACGTACCTGCACAACCCACAGACATTTCCAGCACATTAATTGACCTGAAATTATACACACGTAAGTTGAATTTCAAGGTCCTTTTTCAGAATTCATTATCATAAGAGTTTATTAATCCTTTAGCCATGTCAAGAACATACAACCTCCCCTTCACCCGATTATCCAAATGTTTGAAAGAATATGTGAACTTGATATTCGTAATTTTTTAAGGATACAAAACAGACAGACAATAAGGGGAAGGGTGTATTACAGGACATTAAAAGTGTACTTGATTTGGTCAGAATAATGAAACCTAACAAGGGAGGAGGTGTAGTCCTTATAAATCAGGTTGATTACACTAACAAAATGTTATACATTTTGAATGGGAAAGCATATGCAAAATCCTCCTTGAATGAATTACATACAGCATACAATAGAATTAAGAATGAGTTACACGATTTATTTATAGAGGGGTCCATCACCATTGAAGAGTTAAATTATCTCACAGTGTCATATCCCAGGATGTCAGTGATGTTTGGGTTATCTAAACTACATAAAAACCTCAAACAGCCACCCATGAGACCCATTGTGGATGCAAAAGGTCCATTACCCACCCACTCGCAAAACTCCTAGACATTAGCTTTAAAGAACTGGTATTCTCTGAAACCCATATATGTAAGGACTCATGGAGTTTTTTACATCTCATTAACAACACTCCATTTAAAACTGGGTTTGTCCTTTTGACTATTGACATCAAAGATTTATATTCTGTTACTCCCCATAACACAGGCTTGGAATGGTTTTCAGAATACTTATATGAAAAAGGAGCTGAACACAACAATGTCCAAGTATATACACACTTACCTGAACTTGTTTTGAATAACAACTTTATCTACTTTAACCGTGAAATATATCTGCAACAGGAAGGGGTGGAAATGGGTTCTTCCTGTGGGAGCCTGTACGCAAATATTGTTGTCACCCAATGGGAAAAGAAGTTTATGTTCAACAGTCCGATGTTCAATTATGTAAAAATGTTACACCCGGTTCCTAGATGACATTTTTATCTTGTGTGATGGGTCCCCAGAACACATCAATTAATTAATTTCTTATATGGATTCTACTACTACATTTTTGAAATTCACACATAATTATAGTATGGACCAATTGCCCTTTCTAGACGTTCTTCTCACTAAAGATTATACAAACAACAAGTTTGTTTCAAAAATATATAGAAAGGAAACCTACTCCAACTCCTTACTCCATTACTCAAGTACACATCCACTGAAACAAAAAAAGCCATTGTAAAGAGGCAATTTGTTAGGGCAGCCCAAATGGTTTCAGTTATGGATGATTTTCTCAGTGAATGTGACAACTTGAAATGCATGTTTTCAAGGAGAAGCTATCTGTACAAATGTATTACTGATATTATGTTGGAAGTATTAAATAAAAGGGAGAGAGGTCATTTTTGTCCTTTAATATCAGATATTGACACCAGCATTACCAGTATTAACTCCACTCAATACTTAAATGTGGAGAACCAAGAAATAAAAAGGGAATAGAAGACGTCTTTCATTACCATATACACTAATGACAGTTATATAGTAAGAAAAATCCTAGAAAAGAATTGGTCCATACTAAACCATGAAAAAGCAATTAGACCATTTATTGACTCACATCCTGGCATCGTATTTAAGAAGGGCAGAAACTTAAAGAACATATCTGAGATGAAACCAAAGGGAATGAATAATGTTGGGCACATGAAAAAGTGTGCCATGTGTAACTATTGTAAACATATTAAGGAAGATAGCACTTTTCTGATAAACAACATTCAAGTAAAACTTCATCAAAAATACAATTGTGGATCTGTGACATGTTGTAAAATAAATGTGTAAGTACACCTTTAACAAATGCTTTTATAATGGAAAGCCCCCACAGAACACTTGTCAGGAACGTATATGACTAATATTACAATAGTCACTTGTCTAGATGAAAATAGTGTTTTATTCAGGCATGTCCAAGAGACAGCTCCCAGTGTTCTCTCCTGTCTATCTGATGAATCTGGGCATCTTGGGGCAATGCAGCAATTGCCTCATGTACACAGACAACCCTCTCCTCCTACCACCCAACATTACAACCCGTGAGAGAAGCACTTATCTAGCCAAACTGGAGGCAAAGCTTTCTCCAACCAAGACTAAACTTGACAGTCAAAAGGAGAAGGTAAAGACTTGCACCACACCACACTCATCACATAGTCCCACTAAACCTACACCACCAAAATCCACACATAGAAACACAAAAACATTTGTGGAGGTTCTTAATAATAATCTGCTCAAGCAACACAGACCTCCAAATCAGAAACGCAAGCAACCTCCACCCCCCAACACAACCCAAATGACACATAGCCCACAGACTCAGTGTGCCACTCAACCACAGCCCATAATGCAAAACAACATACCCAACACACTAGTCATAGGTGACTCTATAGTCAGGCACACTGATGTCCCACTCACCAGGCTAAACAAGTAGAAGGTTACTGTCAGCTGCCTGTCTGGTGCCAGGATCCGCCACATAACCCATGCACTCAGGTCACTCCACAACCAAGTACAAATATGACTCTGTCATTGTCTATGTTGGTGTGAATGACCTGAGACATACCTCCCTAGACTATATGAAAAGAGACATGGAAGAGCTCTCCAGTCTTGTAGCCCAGGCAGGTATGACCCTAGCCCTGAGTAACATCCTGCCATCACCCAGAATGATACCGCAGTAATAGGACAAAATGATTGACTTCAACAATTGGCTAAGCTTCTGGTGTCATTCTAAGGGGATCCAGTATCTGTCTCCTTGGGATGACATGGTCGATAGACCATGATGCTTTGCCAGAGATGGTCTGCATCTGTCACCCCTGGGATTCCGGATACTGGCTAAGGCTCTTACCGCCTTTTTTAGGCAAGGTTCAAATGACAAATTCATCACTGTAACAGGAACAGGCAAGCAAAAACTGAGGGTAATGCTACTCAATGCTAGAAGTCTAAATCTCAAAATGCACTCCCTTGAGGCACTCCTTAAAATGGAGAACATTGATAACTGTGCATTGACTGAGACCTGGTTCAAGGCTCCAGAGAGCACCCCTGCATTACCAGGGTATAACTCACACCACACTTTTCAGCCATCTAGCCTGGACCAGAACACCAAAGGAGGAGGTGTGTCCATATTCATTAAGGATATCCACATCTCCTGGCTAGTTGCTCAGCATAATGCATCTGAGGTTATCCACATGCAACTAACTGGGCAAAACTGCGATCCAAATTGTAGCTTGCTACAGATCCCATGCCATGCCCCAGGATTCCCACTCCTCTTTTCTTGATATACTGGAAAATATTACGGTTCTACCAAACACTCTAATATTGAGTGATTTCAACTACCCCACCATTTACTGAGAAAACTACTTATGTACTAACTCCTTCATGCAACGCTTTCTGGAATTCATAAATTCCAATGCCCTGGATCAACTTATCCATACCCCCACCAGGGTCAACAATATCCTAGACCTAGTCATTACTAATATGAGTGACCAGTGTTCCACACCTGAAGTCAACTCCTCGTTGGTCAGATCCAACCATAAACTAATCACCCTAGATATCCACATCCCACCCTCACCCTCCATTACGGAAACCACAGTAAAAATTTTCTCCAAAGCCAACTTCATGCTTCTTAAGACAGAAGTGGCGAATTTCATGACACCCATGGAGATGGACAATACAGTTATGACTGCTGAATCCTACACAAATGTACTTTATAAGCACTTACACGAGTGCATGGATCATGCAATCCCAAACAGAACCAAGACACAATCCTCCAAAAAAAGGAAGCCAATCTGGTGGTCCCCTCCCATAAACAAACTCTACAACAGAAGAAAGAAACTGTTGCAAAAGAGAGTATAATCCCATGAGTGGAGGAGCTCCCTGGTCAGCCTCAGTAAGAAGCTGAGATCCCTTATAAGATCTTCCAAAGCTAGCTATGAAAACAAAATCAGCACTTATTCTAGGGACACCCACAAAGCATTCTATAGCTATGTCATGAATCTCAATGGCAACACCCAGATCTGCTCTGAGTTACAGCACAACGGCATGAAAATTACAGAACCAACTGATATTGCCAACATCCTGGCAGATAGGTTCAGTGCTAACTTTACCCCCCACTCACCCCCTAAAGGCCCTCTATCTATACAGGAAGAATGCAGAGTCCCTGTAATCACAGCTACATAGGTAAAAGCTGCACTCTCTAAAGCCAAAAAACCAGCATCCATGGGACCGGACAACATCACAGGCTGCATTTTACACGAACTTCAGAACGAACTGGCTCCCCACCTAAGCACCATGTTCAATCACAGCCTCATGTCAGGCTTTGTGCCCACTGAATGGCGCACAGCAACAGTTATCCCACTTAACAAAGGGGGAGCCACCACTGATCCCGGGAACTATTGCCCTATTAGCCTGATGAGCCTGGTCTGTAAGGCCATGAAATGTATCATCGTGGAACTTGTAAATAAAGACATTGGTAACCTCCAAACTCTGAACCCCACCCAGTCTGGGTTTGTGAAAGGCAGATCATGCCTCCTGAATCTGATCAACTTCTTTGAGGCAGTCACCAAAGCCATAGATGAGGGTAAGGTGGTTCACACAGCCTATCTTGACCTCACCAAGGCTTTCAACACCATCCCCCATTCTGGAATTATAGCTAAACTCACTAAACTAGGAATAAATCCCTATGTCACAAGATGGTTGCCAACTGGCTCACTGACAGAACCCACACTGTAAAAGTTGCAGACTCCAAATCTGACTTCAAACCGGTGACAAGTGGAGTACTACAGGGTTCATTCCTGGGACCTCTCCTGTTTGGTATCTGCTTCTCTGAAGTACAGGCTAACACAGAAGGCCTTTGGCTAATGAAGTTTGCAGATGACTGCAAACAAGGAGCCATAGTCGAGTCCCCAAATGATGTGGACATCCTACAGAAGGGCCTCACTGAGACAGATGCCTGGTGTCAAAGCCATGGCCTCAAGCTCAATGCCAAAAAGTGCATTGTCATCCCCTTTGGTAAAAACTCTGTTTCCATGAACTACCACATAGGCGGCAGTCTACTTAACACCGAATGTGTGATAAGAGACAGTAGTCTCTCCTTTGATAATCACATCGCCACAGTAGTCAGGAAATCCTTCTACGTGGCACACCTCATCATAAAAGGGTTCTCATTCAGGAAAGAAGAGGTCATTGTTACCCTCTGCTCGACACTCATTAGACCCATTATAGAGTACAATGCCCCTTTTGGAATGGACCTCACAAGACATCTGCAGCAGCTAGAAAGGCCACAGAAGTACCTCACAAAGAGGATTACTGGCCTCAAACAATGCCCTACACTGACTGTCTCAAAAAACTTCAGCTTTACTCCGTAGCATATCGCCTACTCTGAGGTGATCTCTACCTTACATATAAAGCTATGTCAAACCCAGAGCTGTTGGACATGCAACACCTAAAGAAATCCCAATCCCTTCGAGCTACACGCTCCAGGGACCTAAACCTTGTCACCACAATAAACAGAGCATGCTGGAGGGATAGATTCCTGTCCCAGAGACTTCCCATACTCTGGAACAAGCTACCTATGTCAAGCAAAGTTGATGAGTGGATGGGAAATAGGAAATACACCCCAGGGATCACTTCTGTGGCTCTGCTCGACAGGGGCACAGGAAAATAACTTTCTTGGATGGCATAAGTCAGGGAACCTTGTTTGGCTAGACTTACTTAAGCCCTTGGGCCGATAGCCTAATATCTATCTATGAACCTATAAGTGATAATTGTTTGTTTGTTCCTTACATATAGAAGAGGGCTGCCTGCCCAATGGCATTCAAGATGTCAGATACACATTTGAAGGATCAGCACAAGGTGGAGCTTCACAGAAGGCTCAGCAAGTGTGGAGTGTACCAGCTCACTTGAAGTTACTCATTGGGCTGGAATCAGGGTCTGAGTGAGGCCTACAGACTGGACATTTGGGTCAGAACAGTTAATTGCTAAAAGGACAATGTGGAATGCAAATATTCTGCCAGACAAAATCCTAAAGGTACTGATTTATTAGTTTTAAAAGTGGAATGACCTATGTTTGTTTTCATTTATCATATATGCTGGAAGAATAAAACATGTTTTTATATATACTACTTCCAATGTTTCCTTGGATTTTGAACACCTTCATGCCCTTCACCCCTAGCCTTGCCCTCATCCCATTACTTATGGAGAGGATAGGTCAGAGTTTATATTGTTGGTGTGTAATCTACAGGGTAACCCTGGATAATAAGTTATCACTGAAGGACTAGATGACAGTCATTGTTCGGTCTCCTTATTAATCATCTCAAAACTTTTTTATAATCAAGCACCTTATTCATATAAATGAGGGCCTTGTTATGGTGGACCATGTCTTGATCCCTTCTTAGCTTGACTACTATAACTCTTTCTACCAGACATTAACCAGCATGCAGTAGGGGTAGATTTCAGCATTAATTCCCCACCTTTGTGCCCTTCACCCTAGCCTTAATCCACTCCCCGTTATTTATGGAGAAGATGGGGTGAAGTTTGTATAATTGATGTGTTATCTGGAGGGTGACCCTGGGTAATAAACTATCACTGAGAACCAGGAAACATTTATTGTTCAATCTCATTGTACAATATTCTAAAACCTTTTCTAGAATCAAACACCTTATTCTAAATGAAGATCTTGTTATGGTTGTATATGTCCTAATCTTTTCTCAGCTTGACTACTACAAAGCTGTCTACTGGATACTAGCCAAGATCCTTGACAGCATGCAGCAGATGTAGATTTCAGCAGCATTGATTTTTCTCCAGTTCATCCAGATAATGACCATATTACATCCAGCAGTACCAACTGCATGCATAAATAACAAAAAATTATCAATCATTTTATTTAGCCCAGGTTTGCATTTTCTGAATGCTAAAATATGATGTACTATCTTGATGTTCCCTTGCAATTATCTTGAATGTAGTTATTTATATGCATACATCTGTGTATTATGCAGAACCTTACATAGTCCTAAAGGGCCCAAGTCCTGCTATCTCAGGATTTGGACTGATAATGATTTCTAGGTGCTACATGGAAAGCACTGGGTAGCATTCCTTTGTGTATGAGGCACTGCACTTATATTAGTCATTACCTCATCAAATTAGTAAACATCAACCATGAAATACTTCAAGAGACTGAAGGTGAATTTCTTTCAATTATTAGATTAATTGCTTGAAGAATTTTGTTGCACATATGTATAGTTTTCAAAGATTTAGTATTTTATTGTTGTATCTATTGTATTAATTATTATTATAGCTTGCTCAGGCTTGGGCACATTACTAGAGCTCAGCCAAGTTAAGTGGAAATCCAACCCAAAACTCCTGGGGGATGGCGGAGCTTGACTTCTACAGTTAATAGGAAGTGACACATTTGTGTCAGGATTTCATCAGCACTGTATCAGTGCTGACTGGTCCTTGCTGCTTTAAGAGTGGTATAGTTTACACAGTATTTAAGTCATAACCTATTACTCCTCAGCCTAGTAAGCATGCTGTGATGCAGCTTGGCCATTTTGCATGGCAAGAATGAGTTTGAATTTCATCCTGCAGCACCATATTACAGGAGGCCTTAGCAGGCTGTATAATATCTTGTGGGCAGTAGTGTGGGAGAATTCCCAAAAATGGAAAGACGTCAGGGAATAAAATATATGATCAACAGCGGTTTCCGAATTCTGGTCACTACTGTATTGGTAAGCTAGCTGTGCCCTTTCTATTACACATCACCTCATGAGCATAAAAGAGTACATATTTAATGTCAATTGCAACTCATAAAAAATAATTTCATTATAAATGAAAGATTGTAACTTGAAGGGAGTAGGCATCAGCATGCATGCAATATAATTAAAAGGCTTTATTATCAAGAAAAGGGATCTGCTTTTACTTTGTAAACCACATTTGCTCAAACACATTTGACTGAAGTCACACGATTAAAGTCTCAACAGTTCAACTTCAGCAGTATATGAGTGCAGGAAAAGGGTACTCCTCTGATCAGATAATAACTTATTTAATATGTTAAACACTGTTTTTCAAGAGAGCAAGCCAACTGCACCCCCCCCCCCATGTCAGGATTTCAAGCAAATGTTTTTAATCAGAGTTCAGTCATTTAAATTACTTATAGTAAAAGCTGCAAAATTCACTAGATACAATCCAAACTTTCAGCATTTATTGCCAGCTCTTATCTCCCCTTGATACATAAGACTCTTCTTTGCTATGATTCTGGAACATCAATGCAATTTTGTCCACAGATTTGCCCTTTCTCTTTACACATTTGCTGTCTTAGCATTAAATTTATTTATTAGCACACAAACTAATAACAATTGATTCTGAGTTAATAAAGAGTATCATCAATAAATACAAAGGAATCATTTGTCCCAAAGTGGCCAGGCCAACTGAGATTAAGCCATCCCACACCCATGGATGAAATAAAGATATACAGAAAAGTACTGCAGCTAAATAATTATTGATCAACAACAGCCATAAAAACAATCAGCCATTCATTCTTTATCAGTTATAGATTTAACAGTGGTTAGAAACCACAGAGCGTATAACCAACTTTCCAGTTTAGGATGGTTATTCAAAACTGAAAAAGTTCACTCTGACAGTCTCAGCTTACACAGCTAATTGCTGTCAGAATGCACCACAACTAGCCCAACAAAGAAGATACATTCCTGTTTTATCTATCAGGCTCCCTCATCCAGCCAGCATTAGCACATTACCTCAGAAAAACAGTTATTACCTTCTAACCCTGCTGTTACTGATACAGTTTGTGTGATTGTGATAGTACTTTACCAACCTAACACACTATCCCTGTCACCTTTCATTTCTCTTCTCCTGTCACAGAATTACTGAAAGTTGACCCACTTTAGAAGCTAATGTAAATATTGCACTTTACACTCTGCTATATATATTTTTTCTATGTAACTAATCTGAACTACACTGTTTTGCTAACCTTTCTGCCATATTTGTTTGTGAAACATTTTTTATATCTCTTGGTCTGAGCTTGAAATTGGTTGATAATGATCAGTGCCCTACCTCAGTAAAAATAAATAAAACAAACAAACAAAGCTGATGAGTGTAGCTTGTTGCATAAGCCAAACTTAAAACCTCATTTGGGACGTTTCTCAGTCCATAATATAATTGCCAAAGGCTGACTACTGTCTCTCTCTCTCTCTCTCTCTCTCTCAATCTCCCTTAATCTTTCTAAAGCTTTTGATACTGTTTATTACCCAAAGTAAACAGAAAAGCTATCCTCTTGTGGCCTTAACAGTCCAACACTACAGTGGTTTTATAGCATAACCAATGGCAAATAGTCAAATGGCAAACAACTTTTTTCCTCTTTCTTACATGTTCCCATCAGGGTCCCTTAAGGATCCATACTTGGCTCTCTCATATTTAACATTTTTATTAATGATCTACACAACAATACTAAGCAAACTGATATTTTCCGTATGCTGATGACTACACTTATCTGTTCTTCCAAAAATCTAACTGACTTGAAAGATCAAACTCAAGACCCTTTCTCCGTAATAGAAACCTGATTAAATAACTCTCAACTTCTCCTAAACCCTAATGAAAGCAAACTAATCTTCTTTATTCCAAAACATTTCACTCACCTTAAGCTGAACTTCAGTATAATATCAACTAACAATACTACCACTGAGATGGTAACTCAGACCAAACTTCCTCGGGTATTCATCAATGACCAGCTAAAGTACAGCCAATACATAAAACAGGCAATAAAAAAAAAATCATCAAAATATAAGCACCCTGTAGAGGGTAAAAAACTTAACTCACATCCTCTTCTAGGAAAACTATCCCTACACTTCTTTATGCTTCTGCTATTTTTACTAATCTCCAAGCCTCTGAGCTAAGAAAGTTACAGCAGTAATATAACAAAATAGCTATGTTTGCAGCAAATCACCCTTAGAAGACCCATCACTGTCTACCCCTAAAATATCCAAAATGGATGGAACTCTCCCAGCAAATCACCTACTATCAAGTTGTTATTGCCCATAGTCTCATTAACAAATCAGAAAACTGCCCCACACTTAAAAACACCATACAACTTTATATTCAATCTAAACCATTCACTATAATCAAGTGACAAACTGCTATGTTGACATTACCAAGTCAAATAAGTTAGCAGGAGACTCTCTCTCCATTCTAACTATGTCACAGAACTATGGAACTCCATACCTGTTCTCCTCAGACAAACAGCCTCCAGTCCTTTAAATGTGGTATGGACAAACAGCAGCAGCAGGGCTAGCCAGTGGCAGTGTTAACCTTGGCTCTAGATGATTGTCACTGTTGAAGTGACACCCCAACTCCATGTACAAAAATGGAAAAAGAGGTTGTGGATGGATGGATGGATGGATGGATGGATGGATGGATGGATGGATGGATGGATGGAATCCTTTAAAGACCAACTAAAACAACATCTAATAAATACCAACTATGTAGTCCACGGAACCCAACACTTGCTGAACAACACAAAACCAAAACTGTTCCCAGGACAAAACCACAATCCAAAATAGTTGCACAAGTATCTTCTTTATTATAACACAATAAAATGGTTGAGTGCTTTCATCTACCCAACGTAGATTTCATCAGAACACTTACACATTCAAAACCTACCCATTAAATACTTTAAAATGCCTGCCTTTTACACCACCTGATCTATTAACCATTATTTAAAATTTAAAGACATAAAACAACAGTACATAAAATCAATAAGGTTGTATAACCACTAAATAATATAATTAAAACTGCCTCATAAACCATAATAAAGTGGTTATAAGCTGAAAAGATTTTTTTGTATATATAGTGCATGAAACCAAAATCAAAAACATTACATGTTCATAGTGTATGATGTATGTTTGATAGTACAAAAAATACATAAAATATTTCATTATATTATGCACTTTAACAAGCCTTATATATTCCTAAAATATATATATTTATTTAATATGAATAAAATTAATAAAAAAATTCATATGTATCCTATGCCATAATTAATTTCTTATAAGGGGTTTAGTGGGGGTATATTAATTAATACCTGGGGGACTAGCTGCATTAAGTTTAATTTGCCATTTAATTTCTTTTTCCTCCAGTATAGCTTTGATGTTACCTCCCCTAGGGTTACTATTGACCACTTCTAAAATAGCAAATTTAAAAGTATCGCAGCCTACACTATTAACTAAATGTCTGTAAAGTGCATTGTTCATGTCTTTCTTTTTGATACAATATAAATGGTCATAAATTCTATTACGTAGTCTTCTGTCAGTTTTTCCAACATAAAAACTGGGACAGGAAGTACACTTCCCCAAATATACAACATGTTGGGACTGACAGTTTCCTTTACAAAAAAATATTCTACTTCTTAGATTATTCTCTAAACTGATACTCTCCAACTGTAAAATGGACGAACATTGATTGCAATGTCCACATTTCTTAGTCCCTTTCTTGTCATTGTTCCCAACATGATCTCTATAATTGGACCTAACATCAATCATTCTTTTGAAATTCGTCCCTGTTTTGTAAACATAGGTGGGTCTCTCACCTAATTTCTCACAGATTCCTTCATCACTAGTAAGTATATTCCAATTACTGTCAATGATCTTTCTAACTTCTCCTATATGTTGTCCAAATTGTAATATACATGCCCTTTGATATTCTTCCCCTGATTTATTGCATCCGTTTGCATTGGATGATAAAAATCCCTTTCCTAGGACTGGTGGATATTTATTACCCCATTCTCTGATAACATATTCTGTGACGTCCTTTATCATATGTTCCAGGTAACCTCTTTGTCTAAATACATTACCAATGAATGCCATCTCAGTAATCATATCTTCCCTAATAGATGTCATCCTGGCCACCCTTATACACTGGCCTTTTAAAATGCAACGTTTCTGTGTATAGGGATGATTACTAGAGAATTCCAGATAGGCATTACAAAAGGTATCTTTCCTAAAAATTCTGGACTGGAAAGTTATTCCGTCACTGAATATGTAGGTGTCAAGATAATTGATCCCTGTCCTACTGATGTTGTAAGTAAATTGCAAATAAGGGGTACTACCATTGATGTAGTCCATAAATTTTAATAAATTCTCCTCTTTCCCCTTCCAAAGTATAAACAAGTCATCCAGGTATCTTACATAACAACATATATATTCCTTCCAGGGCGAATCCAAAACAAATAATTCCTCCCAGTCCAATAATACTAAATTGGCATATATGGGGGCACAAGCTGCCCCCATAGCTACGCCTGCTATTTGTACCCTCCCTCAAAATATATGAAATTTTTGTTGAGCACTATATTAATAAATTCTGATAGAAGGTCTATCTTTTCCCATTCTAATTGACTGTGTTTATTCAGACTATTAATAAATCTAGTCACCCCTTCAACTTTTGGTATACAGGAAAACAAATCCTTTACATCAATGGTAACAAATAATAAATTAGAATCCCATATATCTTGTTTACACTTCCCAAGAAACTCCCAAGAATCTCTAATAATATGTGGTATCTTGGAATAAATATGTTTTAACCATTGATCAATAACTTTACCAAAAGGAAAGGCTTTGCTGCGACTTCCTGAAATTATGGGTCTGAAAGGGGAGTCCCTGATGTTTTTATGTATTTTGGGGATACCTACTATGGTTGCTAAGATGGGGTACTCCACTTTCAAGAAGTTATATAGATCTTGGTTAATTCTATCATCCAATAAAAATTCTTCCAAATACAAATCAATTCTTCTGTGAGCAATATTAATTTGGTTGATAGAAAATACCCCATATTGTTCAGAATTGTTCAAAATATCAAATATTTTGACTGTATAGTTGTCCATATCATATAACACTACTCCACCCCCCTTATCCGCAGTCATAATTCTAATATTATGAGTACATAAAGAATCTAAAAGTTTCTCAACAGCAATACTCCACTGACTGGAATCACCTGATTTTTTTAATTTGTTGTAAAGTTCATAAATTTTCTTACTCACCACCTTCTCAAAGGTTATTAGGGTGTTGTGCATGGGTGGAGTAAAGTTACTTCTCTTTCTTAAACAATCAACTTTGTTATTGTTTTGAATGGAATTCTGAAAACATATACCCAAGTTAAGCTTTCTTAAAAATAGCTTGACCTCTACTAAAGTATCCACCAAGTCAAATTGCTTCCTAGGAATGTATTTCATACCTTTCGAAAATATTTCAAAATGTTCAGTACTCACTGGATACTGGGTATAATTATAAATTTTAAAATCTCCTACACTGTATAATACCCCATCTGTAACCTTAATGTCCATAGGTTCACTTTTTTGTATTATAGATCCTTGTAGGAATTCCATTTTCCTCTTTCTCCTTGTCTCCATCGATTCGCTTGCCATCTGCGGTTCCCCCTCCCATTTTGTTCTTCTGCTAAAAAAATCTTCCCCTTGTTCACCCTCTTGATAATATTCATTACGTGCATTGTCCACATCTCTATCCCTGTTTATCCTATTGGCTCTTATATTCCATTTATATGCTGTTTGGTTTTCATACTGTCTTATATCCCTTAGAAACTTTTTACATTTCCTATCAAACATTTTCTTACAACTACTTTCAGCGTAATGAAATTGTTTGGCATGCAATTTTTCCCATTGTGGGAACAGTAAATCATTAGTTATGGAAACATTCAATTCTTCAACTTCTTTCAACAATAAACTCAGCTTGTTGTCATTGCAAGATATAATAAATTCCATAAATTTCTTACCAAAACTATCAAACATTTTGTTACATGTCATAATATTTACCTCATTTAATTCATCTCCAATGGGCTGTTTAAAAAAACGTAAACCAATTGGAACAATACCACTATCAACACATTTCTGCAAATATAAATTGTCCATTTGTAATGCTTTAATCAGGTTAAGCTTCTTTCCAAAATTGAAAATCATATCCTTTAAAGTGATATTTTGTTTGTTATTATTACTATTTTCCTTACAATTCTCCACAGAACGAAAGTCATATGGCATCTTTAGAAACTTGTCCATATTAAAAACAAAATTGTTAGATATACCCTCAGTAAAATCCGACAACTGCCTTCTATTGTTTGTATCAATTTCTTTTGTTGTCACCATATTTGAACCCACATGTGTAGAATAAGTCCTAGTGGGTTGCTAACGCTTTGGTTTCGCTCCTGATAAAACATAAATGTCCTCCAAAACATTACCAGATAAAGTGGAAAGATTGAACTGTCCCACATTGTTGTTACCGGTTCCGTTCCCATGACAGGTGCTATTAAATTGAGAAAAGTTCCTTTTCAACGCTCCCTGTCCATTCGGAATCTCATCGGGACTTCCACTTCCTGTTTCGGACCGTGGTGATATCATCCCCTCAAGCTCTGTATTCTCCAATACAGGATTACGCGTAATCGTAGGCGGAGTCATCAATTCCAGCAATCAGGTGATTTTATCCTTCAAAATCACCAATTCTGAATGTATCTTGTCCACGTCGTCTCTCCTAATGGGCGAGAAGTTGCAGGATATGTCCCCAATGGAATCCATGGTATACGACAAACACCAACTACGTAGTCCAGGGAACCCAACACTTGCTGAACAACACAAAACCAAAACTGTTCCCAGGACAAAACCACGATCCAAAATAGTTGCACAAGTGTCTTCTTTATTATAACACAATAAAATGGTTGAGCGCTTTCATCTACCCAACGTAGATTTCATCAGAACACTTACACATTCAAAACCTACCCGTTAAATACTTTAAAATGCCCGCCTTTTACACCACCTGATCAATTAACCATTATTTAAAATTTAACGACATCAAACAACAGTACATAAAATCAGTAAGGTTGTATAACCACTAAATAATATAATTAAAACTGCCTCATCAACCATAACAAAGTGGTTATAAGCTGAAAAGATTTTTTTGTATATATAGTGCATGAAACCAAAATCAAAAACATTACATGTTCATAGTGTATGATGTATGTTTGATAGTACAAACAATACATAAAATATTTCATTATATTATGTACTTTAACAAGCCTTATATATTCCTAAAAATATATATTTATTTAATATGAATAAAATTAATAAAAAAAATTCATAAAAAAATTCATATGTATCCTATGCCATAATTAATTTCTTATAAGGGGTTTAGTGGGGATATATTCATTAATACCTGGGGGACTAGCTGCATTAAGTTTAATTTGCCATTTAATTTCTTTTTCCCCAAGTATAGCTTTGATGTTACCTCCCCTAGGGTTACTATTGACCACTTCTAAAATAGCAAATTTAAAAGTATCGCATCCTGGGATTCAAAGATGGCTGCTGTTCTGTGAATACTGCTGAACTGCAGCTCTACATTTAACCTGAGGAAATCAAAACCCTGAGTGGATACTATAAAGTTTTTAACATCAAAACTTTGATAAACTTATTCTAACTACACTTATTTATCCTGGATTGAAAAAAAGTATCGCAGCCTACACTATTAAATAAATGTCTGTAAAGTGCATTGTTCATGTCTTTCTTTTTGATACAATATAAATGGTCATAAATTCTATTACGTAGTCTTCTGTCAGTTTTTCCACCATAAAAACTGGGACAGGAAGTACACTTCCCCAAATATACAACATGTTGGGACTGACGGTTTCCTTTACAAAAAATATTCTACTTCTTAGATTATTCTCTAAACTGATACTCTCCAACTGTAAAATGGATGAACATTGATTGCAATGTCCACATTGCTTAGTCCCTTTCTTGTCATTGTTCCCAACATGATCTCTATAATTGGACCTAACATCAATCATTCTTTTGAAATTCGTCCCTGTTTTGTATTCGTTTGGTATTAATGAGTATATCCCCACTAAACCCCTTATAAGAAATTAATTATGGCATAGGATACATATGAATTTTTTATGAATTTTTTTATTAATTTAATTCATATTAAATAAATATATTTTTTAGGAATATACAAGGCTTGTTAAAGTACATAATATAATGAAATATTTTATGTATTTTTTGTACTATCAAACGTACATCATACACTATGAACATGTAATGTTATTGATTTTGGTTTCATGCACTATATATACAAAAAAATCTTTTCAGCTTATAACCACTTTGTTATGGTTTATGAGGCAGTTTTAATTATATTATTTAGTGGTTATACAACCTTATTGATTTTATGTACTGTTGTTTTATGTCTTTAAATTTTAAATAATGGTTAATTGATCAGGTGGTGTAAAAGGCGGGCATTTTAAAGTATTTAATGGGTAGGTTTTAAATGTGTAAGTGTTCTGATGAAATCTACATTGGGTAGATGAAAGCGCTCAACCATTTTATACTTGTGCAACTATTTTGGATTGTGGTTTTGTCCTGGGAAAAGTTTTGGTTTTGTGTTGTTCAACATCTAATAAATACCTGATAGAGTGGAGGACAGCAACAGTCATCTCTCTGCATAAAGCAGAATCATCTACTGACCTGGGAATTTACAGACCCATGAGTTTGACTAGTCTTATATGTAAGACCATGGAAATAATTAATTAATTAATTTATTTATTTTATTTATTTACATTTGTTGACCGGGGGTGTCAGACTGAAAGTAGGTCCATTTTCAGTAGAGGTCCGGGGAGAAAAGCTCCACAGTTAAAATATACAGACAGTAGTTGCATTGGATTTACATAGCAATTAACAATTTGATCAACATAGCTATTAACAATTACAAACATAGTTACATATGAAGAACATAGTACATCAGTAGACAACTAGACACTTTATCATCTGCGAAGTACATAACAGACATTAACAGTTGTTACAATAAGAAGTTCCTACTGTATAGTAAGTAGTTAGGCTTATAAGCATCTGAGCTTGCTATAATCAAGGTAGTTAATGGTGTGGAAAGAAAGGTAGTGGGTGGCTGGGGTGGGTGATATTAGAGTGGGAGTTGCAAGGGCATAGCCAGCATGTTTTTAGGTGTGCTTTTAGTAAAGTTTTGAAGTGTGTGCATGATGGTACGGAGGTAATTGTGTATTGTAAAAAGAATAATCATGGAACAGATAAATAATGACATAGGAAACCTCCAAACACTGGACCCAACACAATTTAGCTTTGTTAAGGGCAGAGCATGCCTACTGAATCTAGTGAATTTCTTTGAGAAAGTCACTAAGGCCATGGATGAGGGTAAAATAGTACCTATGGCCTACTTCTACCTGGTCAAGGCATTTGAAACAATTCTCCACTCAGGTTTTATAAATAAACACGCAAAACCAGCCATAAATCCCTACATCACCAGATGGATAGCTAGTTGGCTCATGGATAGCACAAGTGGTTAAAGTGGATGAATCCAGATGCAGCAAGAGGCCAGTTACTAGTGGTGTGCCACAGGGCTCACTGCTGGGACCACTCTTGTTCACAATATACTTCTCGGAAGTCAAGGCTAATGTGGAAAGCCTCTAGATGACAGTTTGCTGATGACTGCAATCTGGGGGCAATCACTGAATCCCACAATGATGTAGATATCCTTCAGGAGGGTCTAGATCATACAAATGATTGGTGCCAGAACCATGGCCTAAAACTAAATGCAAACAATGCATCATCATATTCTCCGGGAAGTCAAATACTCCTGCAAATTAAAACATCAATAGCACACTCCTAAGAGGCGCCATATATCCACAGTGGTGAGGAAGCCATTCTATGTGGCACAATTTATAAGTAAAGGTATGGTATCCAGATCCAAGCATATTTTAGTCTGGCAGTACTCGGTCCTCATTAGATAAATAATCAAATACAATACACCATTTGGCATGTGCTTGTTTAGGCATTTACATTAGCTGCAGCATCCCCAGAGATTCCTCACAAAGAAAATACAGGGTGTAAACAATATGCCCTATGCAGACACACTAAAAGTCCTATCCCTTTACAATGTCTCCTACTGACTATTATGACCTATGCCTGACCTACAAGGTACTCACAAATCCAGCCCTGATGGAGCTATTACACATCTGCAGGTCAAACAGCATGAGGATTACCAGATCTAGGGATCTAAACTTAGTCAGCAACTCAAACAAAACATACATAAGAGACAGATATGTGTCTCAGAAATTGATCCTTATTTGGAACAGACTTCCTATCCACATTAAGCAGAGCCCTTCCCTTGCCCTCTTCAAATGCAGTTTGTATCAATGGATGGGGAATTTCAAATTCACACCTGGGGTAGAACCTATGTGGCTTATGAAGAGGGGTAATCTGTAACATACCCAAGGCATAGGCACAAAATCATGCCATCCTTTTGCTCCCAGGGGTCATGTATTGGGTAAAACTGGGTTATACTGGCTAGGCTTGTAAGGGCTCTTAAGTCATTAACCTAGTAATCTCCTATGACCCTATGTACCTGCACAGTACTAATTTTTTTCTTTTCTCAGATTTACCCAGCCCTATCACTGTAATTACCTTTTTCTCCTACTCAATAAAAAACTCCTCTCTCAAATAACTTAACTCTCATCCTTTCTCACCCTACTGTCTCTTTCCTAATGCCAATCTCTCCTCTCCTAATATTCTTACATATTTGCATCAATTATACTCCATGGAAATGTATGCATTTTTTAATTATATGTATTGTTACGTATTATCATTAAGACACTTGTTGCATTTTATTTTTCAGCTTATCTGTATATGCATCTTTATATTATTATTGTACTTTCTATTGAGTTATTCGTCCCAGGGTTCAGCTGAAAGGGGCTAAATTGTCAGCATAGTCAGACTATCCTGGTAAACAAAAATAAATAAGTAAGTAAATAAATAAATAATAAGTACCAGCACTCAAAACAGTTCCCTCTACTTTTATAAGTCTGAGTTTTGTGAGGTCTGACTGCATTTGTCAAAGAGGGCCTCCTATTTTCAAGCCTTAGGCCACAGCTCTCAACTGTCACTGATTTTGCAAAATGTCATTGATATTGCCTCATATTTTTCTCTTCCTTGTAAAATGTTGGGTTTTCTGCCAAATTGTTGATTCCAGTCACTAAATAATGGTATTTGAGTTTCAGACCTCATATCCTTTAAAAATTCATGACAACACACCACCTGTCATTGGAGCAAATTTGTAAGTACATTATTTAAAACATATTCTGATATTGGGGTTTGTCCCTGATTCTTGTGCTAAGAGATTGCAAAGTATGCCTCGGGCTGTTAACAGATGCCCTTATCTACCATTTCTTTGCACTCAAACCAGGGACCTAAATCATACTACTTTACCCAGCCACTCGGTATCTGTCTTTCCCATACCATTTTCAAAATACCTCATTCCCTCCAGTACAACTCTTTTGAGTGTGTACCTTTAACTCCTAGTAGGTATGGCCTGAGCCTTTAAAAATTAAGTTATCACCTTACAATTCTAACAAATACTCACTGACAGAGGTAAAATATTAGTACAGTTGTGTCTGCCATCATGTATACTTCTAAATATTCTGATACCCTGGATGTAGCATGGTTTTGGAATTATTAATGCAAGTACGAACAAGTAATATTTGACGCCTAG
Source organism: Protopterus annectens (assembly GCF_019279795.1). Classification (NCBI taxonomy): domain Eukaryota; kingdom Metazoa; phylum Chordata; order Ceratodontiformes; family Protopteridae; genus Protopterus; species Protopterus annectens. The sequence goes on along the minus strand of NC_056742.1, from coordinate 282,439,234 downwards.
AGGAGCAGTAGGAGGTAACTGCAGATGCACCTGGAGGTGTCACTCAGATGTAATGAGATACTATTCATCCACATTATTGTCTCTTGCAGAATTGCACCCTGCCACTCACTGACAAATATCCCTCCCCTTCAGTACATCGGTGACCCTACATTATAATCATGTAATTGTGCGACCAAAGTTCTGTTTCTGTTCATCTGGCATGCTTTCTCTGAATGCTATTGCTATGGCTTTTACTGTTCATGGGCTGAAAAATGTTTTATTATGTTTAACTGTGAAGTGTGAAGTAGCCTTGCTTCATCGATTAATGACCACTACCACAATGATTTATGAAATGTAATAATATTTTTTCTTAAATCTTAACAGTGGTAGGGAAATTTTATTAGGAATAATAAATTTGTATAAATAACAGCAAAGCACTTTGCTGCATACCTCTCAACTATCCAGTTTTTGCCTATTTTTGGTCTGGTCCTGATAAAATTTATTGTTTTCTGGCAAATCATTGAGGATTGAAGTTGCTAAATAACACTAAATAATGACAGTCGTTTGAGTTTCAGACTTCATATTCTTCAGAAAATACATAATAATAATAATTCTAGCAACTTTGTAAATCTATAGTAGCAGCAGTATTTAAAATATGTCCCTGTTTTGGGCCTTTGTGAAATTGTCCCCCATTATTTCAGGCTCTGTCAACATTTCTTGCTCTGTGAGGTTGAGAGATATGTTCTATTGATTTTTAATGGGTAAAAAGCAATTCCTCTTCTTGCACTTCTTGATGGGGAATATCGTTACCGAGTACAGCCACACGTCAGGGCAGTTGTCGACCTAACAGAAGACGTATCCTAATTATTCACCTCCTTTGTAAGGCAACTCGAAATACATTTTCATTCATGCAATCCTGTAATTACAGGCTATTTAACAATACATTAGCTGACATCATAACTGACCTAAAGTTCTATCAGCTTAGCAACCAGTAACCGTTAAATATCTCGCTCTGACGGTCATGTGACATTGCGTGCTGTTTGACAGTTCACGTGACGGTATACTTTCAGTCCGCTGGCATGGCTTCGCAAGCTCCGTGAGTATTTGCCAAATAAAGTTAACATTTTAATTGTATTTGACTTTGTAAGCGAACACTTTGGTGTATATCTGTAGTCGCCAAAAGTGTGCTTTCAGTAGGATGACGTTAAACGTATAAATGTGTAAGCAGACGGTTATAAAAGGCAATGGCTACTTTAACAGCCGGGTTTGCTTTTTAACTTAGACTAACGGGTGTAGTAGATTTGGGAAGAGTGCCGATTTTTCTTTTCTGTTTACAGACTCAGAAATCCGTGATTTACGTGGTCCTTTGTGACCTTTTGGTACATCGTGAATGTATAATACATACTGGCAAAAAGAAAGAGGCAGCAGGTTAGGAAAGTGCCCTGGACGCCCCCCCCCCCCCCCCCCCAAAGGGTTATTTTTAAGAGACATTGAACGGTTAATTTGCAGTTGTATTCGTGTCAGTTTGGTGGATTTTATGTGTTTTATAATGTAAGACCAGACAACCATTTTATAAGGACTGGCTATATTTGTAGTACGCTATTCTGTTTATATTGCAGCAAATAATAGTGTTTTACGTGGCATACCTCGTAATCGTACAAATATTTGCCCCATATTTTGGTCTGTTACTCATAAAATGTGTGGTTTTCTGGAAAATCACTGAGGGTTGAGGTCACTAATAGACACGCGAAATGTAAGTCAATTGAAAATCTAATATTCTAGGATATTGTAAGTTTATTTATAATATTAACAATCTGTCCCTGTGTTGGGACTTTGTCGCCCCCACCCCCTTTTATTTTTCCCTTTATCATACCTCTGAACCTCCTCTTCTTAGAGCAAGAAGTCTGGACAAAGACTTAAATAATGGGGGGACATGTATTGAAAAAAATATATATAGGGGACATGTATATCTGTGTGTGTGTGTATAAAATATAGTTCTCACAAACTTAATAGACTAGCAAGTTTTGCATTAGCATGAATTTTCTGAAGGGTATAAAAAGTCTAAAACTCAATATCGGTCATTATTTTTGGACCTCCGTCTTAAGGATTTGCTAGAAAACCCCAATTGTATGAAAAATGGACCAAGAGTATGAGGCAAAAATCTGGACATTCTACGAAAATCCGTACAGTTGAGAGGTGGAATTCTCGTGGTAAGAGTTTGAAAGGTATGGTTAAGTGATATGTTTACAGTGAAACAACTTATTTTAATTCTTTTCAAGTAGTCAGTTAGCAAGATAGTGTTGTCGTCTCGCTGCAAGAGATTCCCTTGTTCGATTCTTGGCTGGGGTGCCTTCTCTGCGGAGTCTGCACGTCCTCCCTGTGTTCGCGTGGGTTTCCTCCCACATTCCAAAGATGTGGGTGGTTTGGCTTGGACACTCTAAATCAGCCATATGTGCGACCGTGTGGTGTGGATGAACTACTGTGGCAGGGCTAGCCACCCGGCGGTGTAAACCTTGGCTCTAGATGATTGTCACTGTTGAAGTGACACCCCCATCCCATGTGCAAAAATGGGAATAAGGGTTTGTGGCTCGATAGATGGAGTCAGTTAGCAGAAGTGAGTAATGCAGCTAAAATATGTCTAAAGTATGTGATTATAGTGTGGTGAAATCGGTCATTTTCATGTTAATCTGAAGCACACAATGTTTTAAAGGTTCTCAGTGTGAAACTGTCATACATTTTAGTTTCAAAACTGAAATTACTTATGTGAATAAGGATTAGGTTAATATGTCAACAAAATTACAGTTTGGTGAGTAAGTGCCGTGATCTTACTATGGGAAACGTGAAACTGCGCAATCGGCACGTAGCCTTGACTTTACAGTCGGCCAAATACATTGCTTGTGCTCAGCAGATGTTTGCAAGAAAAAATAACTGTCTTTCTTCCCCAAAATGTGAAGCACTAGCACAGTGTGTCTCTTTATAATGTGAAACACTTAAAACTTTCTAGGAAGCTCACAACATGGCTAAATGTGTAATTTTATACTTCTAAGATGTTCTTTTTATGAAGTAATTTGATTCAAGATGGCACTGATTGCACCAGCTGTTCCTGTTGGTGTCACTGTCCTTTACCCCACAGTGTAGTCCACCATTTAATTGTGAATTGTGATTATACCGGGGATCCCAGTCTGCACGTCAACTGTATACTCATAGGAGTCCAGGGAAAGAAGCTGTGTGTGTTCCCACTCCATTATGTTCAAAGGGGTGGGGGGATCTGTGAATTATGCAGGACATGGTATGTGTGTAAGCAGCTCCATGCTAGCCATATGCAGTTGTAAAAACTTGTCCATAAGCAGTTTTCATAGCTATTGCATTTCTTTTTGTTGCTTAAACGTTGTTACTTAAAATGCCTATTCGTGAGAGTTAATACTTGGAAGTTGACTTTGCAACAGTTTGTCTTGGAATAAGTAACACTTTTATTGCTCAGGTGGTATCTGTCAGCATGAAATATTGTGGTGTGTATTTTGATTAGTCTGCTGTATGAGCAGTTGGCTAATTTGTTTAATGATGCACACGTTTTTTTATTGTGAACTCACTGTATGAAATATTGTGCCATTACTACAGTGGCTGTGAAGACTGATGGAGCTGTTTTGACTAGTTAGGTGAAGGGACAGCTCCACTCTGCTAAACTTTTTAGTGTGGTGGGTAGAAATGTCTTTATGACATTGTTGGCAATACTTTTAAGGGTCCTCACATATGAATAGTTCCAGGAATTGGACTGAGAAGGATCTTTCTGTGTTAAAGTGTAACAGTGTGATGTTCTGTAGTCCTATCTCACCGTAATTCTTGCTGGATGGGTTCGGAGCCGATATTTGGCTCCGACTCTGCCGATACTAAAGCTCGAGAGCTTTTACTGGCTCGAGGCTAGCCCCTATCCCATGGTGCCTCACGTCAATTCCCCAGATCTCATTTGTCGCGAAAGCTTCGAGGTTGTGTCTTAATGGCTCGTTGGTTAAGTAAAGCTTTATTTACTAAATTTAGTCTTTTTTTCTGACTTTTTCTATCCTTTACATATTTTAATAATAATTGTCTCTTGTGTGACTTTTTTGAGAGTTTCTGACCCCTATTCTTCTCCAAGGACTTTATGCCCATTTAATCTAAATGGGCACTATGGCTCTCCAACTTAGAGGGCCTTTCCTCCCAGTGTGTGTGTGTGTGTGTGTGTGTGTGTGTGTTTAATAAAAAAAAAAAAAAAAAAAAAAAAAAAAAAGTTATTCTTCTGTACTACTCTTTTGTGTGTAGTTAGTAATTAGTATTGCTGTTCTTGTTATCTAGCTAGTCTATACCTTGTTGTAGTAGGAATGTCTTAAGGTAAGGATAGAGAGTATAAGGATCATCGCCCTTCGGGGTTTAAGTAGTGTGATAGATGTTCACAGAAAATGTCTCTTACAGACAGTCACACCAGTTGTGTGTACTGTCTAGGTGAAGCCCATTTGCAGGAGCCCTGCACTTTTTGCCATGCGTTTAGCACCAGGGTCTTAAACGAGAGGAAGAGAATACTTATTGATAGGGGTCTTATGACCACTTCCTTCCAGGAACATCTGGAACTCAAGTCAGGCATCTCCTAAATCTTCCAAGAGAAAATCTTCAGCCCCAGCTTCGGACCCAACAAAAAAGACCAAAGAGTTGGAGCCAAGAAGTTCGGGCTCCAGTTCAGCTTTGTCCATATCGGTGCCGTCTGTTTTCTCGGTGCCGAGGCATCCTATTTTGGAGAGGAGGAGCTCTCCTATCAGAGGAGGACATTGAGCGGGTGGTGAAGAGGTTGCTTTCACATCATCTCTGGCAAGAAAATTGGCCCCTCTGGACCCATAGGCTTCGGAGCCGACCCCCTTACCTGCCACTGTTCTCCTCTGACTGCTATGCTCTCAGAGCCTATTACTTCAGGTTCTTCTGTCTTGGACCCGTCGGCTTTGGGGATTCAACCTGCTTCCTCGGAGCCAATTTACTCTATCCTCAATGGCGCAGTCTGGAGCCGAGGGATCTGGGAGTCGATGCTCTCGAGTCAACTCCGGCGAGGGGGACAATCACCCCTGGCTTCTTGTCAGAACCGAGCCTCCCTCTCAGAGCATCTGCTCTTACTTCTGCTTCGGAGCCCTTCCCCCTTGTTAGGAGCCGACCATCCATCCCCTCGGAGCGGAGGTCTTCGGAGTGAGGGGGAAAGGCTTTTGAAGCTATAGAGAAGGCTTTGTCCTCTGCTAAAGCCGTACCTTTGGAACCTGTGTCCCACCAGCAGCAGGCAGCAACATCTTCCACCCCCACAGCATAGGGAACCAGAGGCCCAATTAGCCCACATTGGAGGTACCCCCTCTTCCGAGACCTCCCCAGATTATCCCACTGGAGAGCTCCCTCTGAAGAGGCTGTGTAAGAGGATGCATGTTGACTCACCTGAGTCTGTCACTTCAGACACTGATTTAGAGGAATCAGAAGGGTCCCCTAGATCCCCCTCTTGAGGATGTCTCCTTTTCTGGCATCCTAGAAATCCTTAGACAGAGGGGTGATTGGAAGACCTCTAACCCTACTGAGGATGAATCTGTGTATCTTAAGTTCATAGGTAGGTACTAGGCTATCTGCCCAAAGGCATTTATAAGCCTAGCCAGAATGTGTTTGCTTTCGCCGCCCCCTTAGATTAGTTCCCTGTGCCTCTGTCCAGCAGAGCCGCTGAAGTGATCCCCGGGGTAAACTTTCTGTTTCCCATCCACTCTTCAAGGTTTCTCTTTAAGAGTGTTAGTGAGGAGCTGCCTAACGTAGATTGGAATCTTTGTTCCAAAGCATGGGAAGTCTCTGGGACAGGAATCTATCCCTCCAGCACGTCCTGTTTATTGTTGTGGTGAGGTTTAGATCCCTAGAGCATGTGGCTTGAGAGGATAAGGTTTTCTTTAAGTGGAGCATGTCCATCAATTCTAGGTTGGACATGGCCTTGTATGTCAGGCAGAGATCACCTCTGAGCAGGCGGTATGCAACCGAGTACAGATGGAGTTTCTTCAGTCGAGCTGCATAGGGCATCTGCTTGAGGCCAGTGATCCTCTTGGTGAGGTACTTCTGTGGTCTTTCCAGCTGTTGCAGGTGTCTTGTAAGGTACATCCCAAATGGGGCATTGTACTCTATGATGGGTCTGAGTAGAGGGGCACAATGACCTCTTTTGATCTGGATTCAAACCTTTTTGTGATTAAGTGGGCCACATAAAAGGATTTTCTAACCACGTTGGCAATGTGATTATCAAAGGAGAGATTACTATCCACTTGAGACCCCAGATCCCTTATTACGTTTTCTGTATTTAGGGGACTACCACCTATGTGGTAGTTTGTGGGTACTTTATTTCCAAAGGGAATAACTATGCACTTTTTGGTATTTAGCTTGAGGCCATGATTTTGACACCAGGTATCCATCTCGGTGAGACCCTTTTGGAGGATGCCTGTGTCAGCCGGTGAGTCAATTATAGCCCCTAGTTTGCAGTCGTCTGCGAACTTGGTTAGCCATAGTCCTCCTGTGCTTGTCTGTACTTCTGAGAAGTATATACCGAACAGGAGAGGTCCTAGGACTGACCCCTGGGAATGCCACTTGTAACAGGTTTAGAGTCAGACCTAGCTCCTGCAACTCTCACCATGTGGGTTCTGTTCGTGAGCCAATTGGCAACCCATCTTATGGCATAGGGGTTTATGTTCAGGCTGGTGAGCTTGTCTATAATACCAGAATGGGGAATGGTGTTGAAGGCCTTTGCGAGGTCTAGGTAGGCTGTGTGTACCACCCTTCCCGCTTCTATAGCCTTGGTAGCTGTCTCAAAGAAGTCCACCAGGTTTAGGAGGCATGATCTACCCTTAAAGCCGAACTGGGTAGGGTCCAGTGTTTAGGGGTTCCCAATAGCTCTGTTAATGAGATCCATGATGATGTGCTCCATAGCCTTGCAGACCATGCTAGTCAGGCTTATAGGGCGATAGTTCCCGCAGTCTGTTCTGGCTCCACCTTTGTGGAGCGGAATAACCGTTGCTGTTCACCACTCTATGGGTACATAGCCTGTGGAGAGGCTGAGTTTGAACAGTGTGTTTAGGTGAGGGGTTAGTTGGTCTTTGAGCTCGTGTAGGACGCAGCCTAGGACACCGTCCGGTCCCATTGATGCTGTGTTTTTGGCTTTGGAGAGAGCTATTTTAACCTGAGTGTCTGTGATTTCAGGGGCTCTACATTCTTCTGGTATGGTTATGGGCCCTTTTGGAGGTGAGAGGGGGGTGAAGTTTGCACTGAACCTTTCTGCCAGGATGTTGGCAATATCTGTTGGTTCAGTGTATTTTGTGCCATTCTGCACTAATTCCGAGCAGATCTGAGTATTGCCACTTAGATACTTGACATAGCTAAAGAATGCCTTGTGGTTATCTTTGGAGTCCTTGGCAAGTTTTCTTTCAAAGCTCGCCTTGGACGATTTTATGAGGGATCTTAGTTTCTTGCTGATACTGATCAGGGATGTCTTCCCTTGTTGGGATTTTACTCTTTTTCTGTACTAGTTTCCTCCTTCTATTGTATAGCTTGTTTATGGCAGGGGTCCACCAGACTGGTTTTCCTTTTCTTAGAGGAGTGAGTCTTGGTTTTGCTTGGGATAGCACGATCCATGCATTCTTGTAGGTGCCATTCGAATGCATTAGTAAAGGATTTTGCAACTTGGACAGCGTTAGCATGGGATTGAGGCCATTGTTTCCCCGACCTTCCTCCTCCTGGGTAACACCACCTTATGACCAACCCTTGGGGGTCATGTTTCAGAAAGCCTGGACCTTCCCAGTCTCAATGGAGCCCATCCCGAGGATGCCAAATAAGTTTGACAGCATCTGAGGACAAGACTTTTCTTAGTAAAGGAGTTCCTGTTGATGCTATGGTGGTAGCAGCGTCCACCAAGAAGGAGTTACCCAAAACATCTTCTAATATCCATCCTCCTAACATGGAGTCCAGGATGATGGATAGGTATGAGAAAGCGTACCTTTTCTTCAGTGGTATTTACACTAAGATCGCTGAATTACTTTACCCATTTTATTCGTTTTCAGAGGGATCTCCTGAAAGAGTTAGGAGATACCCTCCAGAGTTCAGGGTTCCATGGATAAGGTTTCTGCACAGCTCTCCACCCTTACATCCATAGCTAACTCCTCCATGAGGCTGATATCGTATGCGGCAGATGGAGCGAGTAGGGCAGCCGCAGCAGGAATATCCCTCAGGAGACCTTCTTGGATGCGGCTTTGTAATTTCACGGAGTCTTTAAAGTCTTCCTCACTAACATCCCCTTTGATGGTTCATCTCTTTTTGGACCCCAAGTGAAAGAGACTTTGACTAGGTGTGAGCAGGAAGGGAAAACCTTATCTGCTGTCTGAGTCTGTTTCTCCCTCCCATCTACACCCTATCCCAAGGGTAATACAGGAGGGAAAATGTGGTTCCGTAAATACCAAAAAAGGTTTCCCTCGGGCACAAGGTCAGCCATCCCCTAGAGGCAGAGGTTGAGGATGTAATGGAAGACACCACCCTCACTGCAGAGGAGGTCCACATCATCAGGGTGACAGAGAAACTTTCTCTGATCGTCCCTTCCATCGCCCCTGAGGGGTTGCCCGACTGTCTGTCTCTGGAGGCAGTCGGGGGTCGTCTATCGCTGTACCCAAGCGCCTGGCTGACCATCTCACAAGATCTTTGGATACGCACAGTAATAGCCAGAGGTTACCTGATCCCCTTTGTTTCCGAACCCCCCAACAAACCGGTCTCTACCAGACGTTCCACCCATCCGAACCCCCAACAAACCGGTCTCTACCAGACGTTCCACCTATCCAACTAGAACGTGCAACATCAGAGGTCATCTCTTTGCTACAAAAAAAAAAGTCATCCAAGAAGTCCCCGCAGAATAAGTAGGATCCGGAACTTACTCTCGATTCTATTTAGTTCTGAAAAAGACAGGGTACTGGAGATCAATCCTAGATCTCAGCAGGCTCAACAAGTATGTAAAGAAATCGAAGTTCCGAATGGTCACTCTGCAGTTGATATTTCCCTTTATCGGGAAAGACAATTGGATGTGCTCAATCGATCTCCGAGACGCATACTACCACATCAAAATGGACAGGCGCTCCAGAAGACACTTACACCTTTGGCTGGGAGCCAGTCATTTTCAGTTCAGAACACTGCCCTTTGGTCTCACTACAGCCCCCAGAGTGTTCACCAAATGCATGGCAGTGGTTACAGCTCACCTGAGATGTCAAGGATTCCAGGTGTTTCCATACCTAGATGACTGGCTCTGCACTGCTACCACCAAGCATCAACTCTTCAGAACCAGGGACGAGACTCCTATCCTTGTGCGCCAGTCTAGGCATTACTGTCAACCTAAAAAAGTCAGCCTTATCTCCTTCGCAGCACATTGTATACTTAGGCTCAGAAATAGACACAACCACCATGTCAGCAAGACTAACAACAGAAAGAGTAGAATCTCTACGCAGTCAAGTCATATCCTTGCTAAACAAACAAAAAGTTCAGGCCAGAGTAGTCCAAGTCCTGGGGACTATGGCTTCCTCCATCCTATTAGTTTCTCTTGCTTGTCTACACATGAGGATACTTCAGTGGCTGTTATTTGCCCAATGGTCGATGCAAGACCGTCCATTGTCTCACCAGACTTTTTATAACAAGCACCTGTAAGAAGGATCTGACATGGTTGCACACAGAAAAACTTCTCCTAGGTCATCCACTTGTTCCTTGCCAAGTGAAAACAGTTTTGACTACGGACGTTTCCCAGATTGGGGGGGGGGGGCATTATCTGGGAATGACGGTCCAAGCTACTTGGCAGAACCACTTGCACATCTGTGTTCTGGAGATGAGAGCGGTGCTGTATGCGTTGCAAGTACTTCATAGCTTCCTTCCCACCAGGACAATTACGGTACAGTCAGACCACATGTCTGTCATGTGGTATATAAACAAGCAAGGGGGAAACCAAATATTACCCGCTTTGCAGAGAGGCCTTAAGAGTTTGGAAATGGGCAATGGATACTCAGCACTTCCTCATAGCAACACACATCCTGGGGAAATCCAGCATAATAGCAGACAAACTCAGCCGAGCAATTCTGATGGCTCACGAGTGGTCCCTGAATCCAAAAGTTGTGAAAGAGATCTTTCACAGATGGGGCCAGCCTTCTGCGGCCTATTTGCCACTCACCTGAACACCAAATGCAGCAGCTACTTTGCCCTTATTCCCCATCCGGGGATGTCACCCAGGGATGCTCTAGTCCATGATTGTCCCCCGGGACTTCTTTATGCCTTTCCACCTTTTCCTCTCATCCCAAAGGTAATGCAGAAAGAAAAACAGTTGAGGAGTTCCCTGATCCTCATTGCTCTTTACTGGCCTAGACAAATTTGGTTTCCCTTCCTATGGCCCTACCTTTTGGAGGAACCATGAATTCTGGACCCATCCCCAGACCTCCTGATTCATCAATCGGGACAGTTCCACCCCACCATCCACACCCTCAAATTGACAGCATGGCTGCTCCATTTTCATGAAAAACCCAGGGGTATTCCCCTATCCCCTTCTGTCAAACACATTCTAATTTCATCCCATAAACCTTCCACTCAGAAACTATACTCCAGCAAATGGAAAAGGTTTTCGATTTGGGCTACGAACCAAGGCTTAGATCCATATATGGCTCTTATAGAATCTATCCTATCCATCTATCCTATCCTTCCTAGCGTCAATTTTTCATGAAGGAGCTGCAGCCGCTACAGTTAGAGTTCAGTTAGCTGCCACTTCCAGTTTCCATTTTAGCTTCATGGGAAATCCAATCATGCAAAACTCCTTGTGTAACTCCTTCTTTAAAAGGAGTTCTTCTCAGGCCTCCAGTCAAACAGCCATTAGAACCCTGGAACTTAAACTTAGTCCTCTCATCTTTGTCTGCACCCTTTGAACCATCCTCTTCATCAGACTTAAAATTGTCGTGGAAAACACTATTCTTAGTAGCAATAACATCTGCTAGGAAAGTCTCAGAACTGCAAGCTCTTACTATTCGACCTCCTTACATTATTTTTCACAAGGATAGTCTCTCAGGACAAACCCTTCCTTTCTTCCCAAGGTATGCTCCGAGCACAATCTGAATACTACTGTTAAGCTACCTGTGTTTTTTTCTAAACCACTCTAATAAAATCCGAGTATAGACTACACCAGTTAGACGTTCACAGAATTCTCAGATTTTATTTACACAGGACTAAAGAATTCAGAAAATCAGATCGATTGTTTCCTTTTCTGGCAAGAAGGGCTTGCCTGTTTCCAAGGTTCCTCTTTCAAAATGGTTTTCAGATTGCATTTCCTTTGCTTATCAATCAGCTGGAAAACAATTGCCCATCAAAGTCAAAGGCCATTCTACTAGAGCTGTATCTACTTCATGTGCCTTTAGATCTAGGCTCCCAGTTGATACTATTTGCACAGCAGCTACTTGGGCAAGACCACATATTTTTGTCACTCATTACAAATTGGATTTGGCCTTCCGGGACAGGTCATCCTTTGGGTCCACTGTGTTGAAGTCTCTTTGCTTGAGTCACCTGGGATAAAGGTGCTAGGGACGCTGTCTCATCCAGCAAGAATTACGGCGAGATAGGACTGCATAACATAAAGAAGTTATGTACTTACCATAACGTTCCATGTTTGTAGTCCATCTCGCCTACATTCTTCCAACCCCCTTCCTGTTTCTGGGGGATCTGGTGGACTATACTGGTGCTGTCTGACCTGGTTCTCATTTGTTGTGCCCCTGGCATGGATTATATTTCAAAATCCTTTTCCTGTATATATGCAGCTCTGATATTTCTTACCTGATTGGTACTTATTGCTTTCTTGCAAACTAGATCTGGGGAATTGCCGTGAGGCACCATGGGATAGGGGCTAGCCTCGAGCCCGTAAAAGCTCTCCAGCTTTAGTATCAGCCGAGCCGGAGCCGAATATCTGCTCCGAACCCATCCAGCAAGAATGTAAGTGAGATGGACTACAAACATGGAATGTTATGGTAAGTACATAACTTCTCCCCCCCCCCCCCCCTTAGCTTAGCTGCAAAATAAACCGTGAACAGTTTGCGGTTTATTTTGCAGCTAAGCTTATTAGTTTGCTGCAAACTAAGTCTAGACCTACACTGTAGCTTTTGAGCAGAACTGGCATCAAGTATAGCAGCGGTCCCAAACCACCGGGCCGTGGACCAGTACCGGGCTATGGAGCACTTGGAACCGGGCTGTCAGGTAAGTGAATGCCTGTATGAGAGTGTGTGTGATTGGGAGAGTGAGAGCGATGTGTGAGTGAATGCAGGAATGAATGAAGTGTGTGTGTGTGAATGCAGGTATGAATGAGGGAGTGACTATGTGTATGTGTGAGATAGGAGTGTGTGTGAATGCAGGTATGAATGAGGTAGTGACTATGACTGTGTGACAGATCGGAAAAGAGTGAGAGCAGTGTCTGTGTGTGTCTGTGTGTGTCTGTGTGTGTCTGTGTGTGTCTGTGTGTGTCTGTGTGTGTCTGTGTGTGTCTGTGTGTGTCTGTGTGTGTCTGTGTGTGTCTGTGTGTGTCTGTGTGAATGCAGGTATGAATGAGGGAGTGTCTGTGTGTGTGTGTGTGTGTGTGTGTGTGTGTGTGTGAATGCAGGTATGAATGAGGGAGTGTCTGTGTGTGTGTGTGTGTGTGTGTGTGTGTGTGTGTGTGTGTGTGTGAATGCAGGTATGAATGAGGGAGTGTCTGTGTGTGTGTGTGTGTGTGTGTGTGTGTGTGTGTGTGTGTGTGTGTGTGTGTGTGTGAATGCAGGTATGAATGAGGGAGTGTCTGTGTGTGTGTGTGTGTGTGTGTGTGTGTGTGTGTGTGTGTGTGAATGCAGGTATGAATGAGGGAGTGTCTGTGTGTGTGTGTGTGTGTGTGTGTGTGTGTGTGTGTGTGTGAATGCAGGTATGAATGAGGGAGTGTCTGTGTGTGTGTGTGTGTGAATGCAGGTATGAATGAGGGAGTGACTATGTGTGTGTGTGTGTGAATGCAGGTATGAATGAGGGAGTGACTGTGTGTGTGTGTGTGTGTGTGCAGGTGTGAATGTGTGTGTGTGTGTGTGTGTGTGTGAATGCAGGTGTGAATGAGTGTGTGACTATGTGTGTGTGTGTGAATGCAGGTATGAATGAGGGAGTGACTATGTGTGTGTGTGTGAATGCAGGTATGAATGAGGGAGTGACTATGTGTGTGTGTGTGAATGCAGGTATGAATGAGGGAGTGACTATGTGTGTGTGTGTGAATGCAGGTATGAATGAGGGAGTGACTATGTGTGTGTGTGTGAATGCAGGTATGAATGAGGGAGTGACTATGTGTGTGTGTGTGAATGCAGGTATGAATGAGGGAGTGACTATGTGTGTGTGTGTGAATGCAGGTATGAATGAGGGAGTGACTATGTGTGTGTGTGTGAATGCAGGTATGAATGAGGGAGTGACTATGTGTGTGTGTGTGAATGCAGGTATGAATGAGGGAGTGACTATGTGTGTGTGTGTGAATGCAGGTATGAATGAGGGAGTGACTATGTGTGTGTGTGTGAATGCAGGTATGAATGAGGGAGTGACTATGTGTGTGTGTGTGAATGCAGGTATGAATGAGGGAGTGACTATATGTGTGTGTGTGTGTGTGAATGCAGGTATGAATGAGGGAGTGACTATGTGTGTGTGTGTGTGAATGCAGGTATGAATGAGGGAGTGACTGTGTGTGTGTGTGAATGCAGGTATGAATGAGGGAGTGACTATATGTGTGTGTGTGTGAATGCAGGTATGAATGAGGGAGTGACTATGTGTGTGTGAATGCAGGTATGAATGAGGGAGTGACTGACTGTGTGACAGATCGGAAAAGAGTGAGAGCAATGTCTGTGTGTGTGTCTGTGTGTGTGTCCTGAATAAGGGAGTGATTATGAGAGAGTGGAAAAGAGAAAGCAATGGGTGGGTGAAATGAATGAAGGTGTGTGTGAATGCAGGTATGAATGAGGAAGTGTGTGTGTGTGTGTGTGTGTGTGTGTGTGTGTGTGTGTGTGTGTGTGTGAGTGAGATAGGGAGTGTGAGTGAATGCAGGAATGAATGAGGGAGTGATTATGACTGTGTGAGAGATCGGAAAAGAGAGAGAGCGATGTTTGAGTGAATGCAGGAATGAATGAAGTGCCTGTGTGTGTGTGAGCTCAGGAGTGAGAGCGATGTACGAATGAATGCGTAAGTGGGTGTGTGGCGTGTGGGTGTGACACTGAGAGCGATGTATGAATGAGGGAGTGACTATGACTGTGTGAGAGATCGGAAAAGAGTGAGAGCGGTGTGTGCGAGTGAATGCAGGAATGAATACAAAAGAGTGTGTGTTTGTGTGTGTCACTGGGGGTGAGCGTGAAGAGTGAGAGTGATCCCTGGCAGCAGCAGCAATGAGGTCTGTGTAAGTTTGGACCATACCACTGGACACCTACCTCTCACCCTCGTAGATAAAGAAATCTGGACAAAGCCAAAAATAGTGGAGGTACAAAGGCGCAAAATAGGGACACTTTTTTTTAAGTACTGGTTTCGCAAAGTTAGAAAGTTGATAGAACTGCAGGTTTTGCATTAGCCTGAATTTTCTTAAGTGTATGAAGTATGAAACTCAACTGTCATTATTTTCTGAGTTCAACCTCAATGATTTGCCAGAAAGCAATTTTATGTGAAAAAGAGCAAAAAATGTGAGGCGCAAAAATCTATACAGTTGAGAGTTATGCTGGACAGAGCCAAATAATATGGACAGATTTTAAATATTGCTCTTATAAACTTAAAGTTAATAAGGTTGCCATTAGGTTTGCTTACCTCTCAACTATAATAGATGAGTGTTATGCTGTTAAGCAGAATGTACACTTTTTTTTTTTTTTTTTTGGTAATTGTCTTTTTATTGTACTTATGAGCTTTTCTCCCCAGGTCTCCTAGTCCATTTGGGCAGCCTCGTTAAATAAATGAAATATGCACTTTGTGCGCCGTGAGGGGGGGGGGGGCACCTTGGGAAAACCTGGGTTCAGCAAGGGAGCCGAGAATTGAATACGTTTGAGAAACACTGAGTTACTGTATTTCATTGAGAGATTTATTTTAATGGTACCATTGCTGCCTTACTGTTCTTTGGTTTGAAAGTTCTCCAATGGAGCACTTCCTGTATGTATCCTGCATGTCCTGCTTATGGCTTTTTTGTGTAATATGCTGCTTTCTTCCCACATGACAAAAGCATGCCATTGTATAACCATCTGGTATGAGTGTACTGCATGAGAGCATGTGTGTGTGTGTGTGTGTGGGGGGGGAATCTACTGGTACTATTGGTTCTTTGGCTTGTGCCTATTGCTTGCTGGGAGAGTCCTGTTCCAGGACCTTGAACAGGATAAAAGCAGGTGTAACAGAAAGAATGATTGAAGTGTGTTGTGTGTGTCTGTCTCAAAACTGGCACCCTTTATGACCATACAGTTTTGTTTAATCTCTGGTTAAAAAAAGATAATCCAAAGAATAGTTCAGGTTGGGTGAAGCATTTCCCAGACTATTTCTTGTGTGTGATGAAAAATGCTGAGAAGCATCTATAATGCTAACTGTAATACCTGTAGGAAGTCTTAAAATGTGGTGCAAGCAGGCATTTACCATGAGAGATCCAGGATATTGGTCAGGGTGTACAAAACACAAACCAATCCACTGCTCTGATTTTTTTTTTTTTTTTTTTTTGAGGCTATTAATATGATCTTTCATGGTGGCACATTGAAAAGTATATTTGGGAAGGTCTCACTGAGCTCCTTTATGGTTTGTAGAGGAAACTCAGAAGGAGTAAATATTCTGTGCAGTAGACATTGAAATGTAAAGGTCAGTACAGAAGATCTGTGTAATAAAGTTTAAATGCAGAATTTTAGATAGTGCAACAATAGTACAATATGCTCATATGATCCTTAATCAAGCAAAATAATACATCGTACTGTGCAGCTTACACACCATAATTCTATCCATTAACATAGTCAAGAAGAGATAGCATCTTAGATGCCCAGGTGAAAGCTCCCAGTTCCTCATCAGGAAGCCAAATGTTATGCCATTGACTAGGTTCATCATATAATCCTTAGTTTAATTCCCTTAACCTCATTTGGAAACTAGATGACTCAGAAGTAGGTATTAAAACATTTGATGTCCCCAGTTTAACCCCCCCCCCCCGCAGATGACCTACTATAATAAGAGGGATAAACATTAAAAGGTAGATCTTACCACCAGTTTAAATGGAGGGACGCTGGGGGCAAGTCATGCCAGCACAGGGCATTAAAGAAGCAGCAGTATCTTCAGTGAACCATTTCTACGATTTATTGTGGAGAAATCATGCCATTTTGAACCTTTATCAGCCATATGTTTATTTTATTTGCTGATAAGGATACATCAACTGTGCATACCTCATTTTCAGCAGACACCCAGGGATAAAAGCTCTATGTTGGTTCAATACATAATACTAGGAGGTAGGTAAACCAATGTGTGCAGCAACACTGTTTAATATATAACATAACTGGATAACAAAAATATACTTTTCTGCAAGCCGCTGTAATTGTAAATGCATTGATGATTATGCCATATCTGAGGTAGTGAGAGGTGGGCATAAACCTTTGTACAACTCCAGTACTAATTTTATAAGGTATTTTAAATGGCAAAAGGTGTATATACAGTAAGACAGAAACGGTTGTAGTTGCTCTAGTAATGATTGTCAGGTAATGTGCATCTGAGGCAAGCGAGCGTGACAAACGGCAATGTAAAGAGAATATAGGAACACTGAGAGAATGGAGGACATTATCTGAAATAGTAAGTCAGAGTAAAAACGCAGGAGGAAACAGCATTGTAGACAAATGGAAGGTGAAATGATTCAGATGTCTGATCACATCTACAAGTCCATTCTGTATTGTAAGAGAGAACCTGTTTTCTTTTTTGCAAAGTTTTTTTTTGTTGTTTTTTAAGTGACCTTGAGGGATTTGTATGATTTTAATTCCAGAGCTTGGAGACCTTGCTATCCTGTATGAAGTGTCCAAAGTGGTTTCTAGAGTTATCAGCTTTAGTAAGAGTTTAACTATCCCAACTTAAGTCAATATGCTAGAGTATGCCATTGAATGATGGACTGGGCAGATGGCCATCTTCTAGGAGAAAAGAGAAGAGAGTGGTTTAGTTTGAGTTCATTGGTATTGCTGTAGTAGTTCAGTTTTAAGCTACTGAAATTCTGTCTTTTATGAAAAGACTGGTGGTGTCTGCGAGGTTTGGTGTAAATCTAGCTACTTTGTTGTAGGCATCTTCTAGTCCAGAGAGCTAAATAAACTGTTCTGGTAAGGAAACTACAGCCACAGAAAAGGCTGCAAGTCCATAGAGAGGTCGATAAGTAGGACTATGCAGACATAGTACATTGTAGTCTTGCTTGTGTATAATGGTCCAAGTTTGGTCAGTTCTTAGGACTGCTTGTTGCTGTGTTGTCATGTTTTTAGATTGTGATTAGTTATGATTCAAGTCAAGCAGTTTCCACAGCACTGATGGTCATTACTAGATATCTCAAGTCTGAATTATTGATAATGAATAACGTAGCTTTGGTTTTATTAAAGTTTAGGAAAAACAAATTCTGTTAACTATTTCTAGTTTCAGATAGAGGAGCTCTGTGGATGAGAGGCAACCTCAAAATTGAAATTTGGTTAAATGAAAGCGGAGTCTTCTCTATAATGAGATTAGGTGGACTGGTGAAGATTAGGCAGATGTAGTTAATTAAAAAATATATATATTGAAAAGAAGAAAAATTATGCCAAAGTGCTGTTTTTTGTGTTATGCCTACTTGGATAGGTTTGAGATTTTATTTATGTATTTTTTGGAGGGGGTAAACAAAGCTATGATCAGCAAAATAATTTGCAAAACTTTCAATGCCTCATTTCCAGATCTTGCTGTTAGAGTCTTGTGAGTAGAATGACGTGATAAATGGTGTTCAAGGCATTGAACATTGGGCCAACCACTTCCCCTTCATTCAGTTTAGTATATATGAATCAACTGAAATCTTGGGGGACAGAGTCATTGTGGTGACGTAAGTGAAAATCGTGTTTAGTTGTCAAAAAATAAATGTCAGGAGAAGCCTGTGAATACATCTCCCAATAATCTTAGCAGTGGATCTGTAAATGCTTCACCTTTCTTTATCTACCGTGGGCTTCTTTATTACATTCTGCCCATGTATATATTTGTGGTTGGGTCACCCTATTTTTCTATGGGTAGTGGCAGTTGACCAGAAGTTTGCATTGTTTAGTATATTTTATTTGTATGAACAAAGCTAAGGGCCATCCGATAATATTTTGTTTGTATGACCAATAATAAAAGCCAACAAAGAAAGTTTTTTGTTTGTATGGCCAGTGGTAAGAACTATGAGAGAATACTTTGTTGCTTTCCCTTTCTAGAGGGCCCGTCTGTCAAAACACAGGAACTGTTTCTGGACGCTAAAACCTTTTTCATGGTGGAGCTCCAAACTGAGGATGAGAAGTAGTGTCACTAGATTACTGAGAACTGAAACAAGGACACAATTAAAGGGAAATTCCACATTCTTCTGACCCTTTATCTGGCAATTGGACTACCCCCCTCCCCCAACACACACACACACACTTTAATTTATTAAAAAAAAAAAAGGAAAAAAAATGTAGTTGCTAGAAGGACAAAAAAATTCAGTTAGCATAAAACATGTTTTCAGTTATAAAAATGAACACTGGGACCATGTCTGAGGTGTTGACCTTCTCTACAACCAGGAGCCACAGATTAAGTGATTATTGCCTTTTAAATGTTTAGTTTGCATATACTACAGTGTGATCGTTTGATATAATTAATGACTTTCCACATATGATATGCAGACAAAAGATTCTACTTTGCTTTCCATCTTAATTTAGGGTTAAGAATGCAGCCATACAGTTCTACATTTAAATCATGTAAATGGCTACACATTCCGTTTACCAGTGACATATATTTCTTGCCAAATTTAAGAAAACATTTTTTTCAGGTTCAATAAAAGACCAAATCTGCTGATCTTGTAATCTCTGTGATTATCTTTTTCTTTTCCAGAAACTCAATGCAGATACCAAGTTAATTTTTAAAGCAATTGCATTGTAAACTGTGCACTCTAGATTAGAAGTTCTACGGTTACGGTATCCCTGTGAAAAGTTGTAACTGCATCTTATTGCTTAGTTGTGCAGTTTTGGTGGCTTATCTTTATGTTTCGTTATGATATGTACAGACTTTAAATGTTAAGAAAATAAAAATAAGGATTGGAAAAAGTTGTCTGGCTGTCCTAGCAGGAGAGTTACTTTTTTATAGTTGAACCAAAGCTGATGCGCATTGCTTTAATACCACAATGCAAACCTTTGCTTTTTTTTGCCTAGATATACATAATTTATTTTACAGTAGATTTATAATGAGGATATTTGATGCTTTTGTGGCTTAACAAGAGTAGAGTTCAGCACATTTTGAGAATATTGAAAGATCAGCCTTGTATTTTAGTGTATTGTTCAGAAATACATCCTTGAATTTAAAAATCCCTTACACCTGAAGTAAGCCTTCTAAATCCTAAGCTTACACCAGATGTAGTCTAGGTACTAAAGGATAAGAATCCAAAGACCCTCCCCACACACCTCTGGCATCATGCAGTGCCTTGCGTGTACTGACTGCCAACTAATGTAGCTCTGACATTTGTGTCCCCAAGTTGACATTGTTTGGCATTCCTGACTGCTGTACTGGCAATAAGCTGTGTCTCATTCCACAGTAGAGGATACCTACAGTGATTATTACATTTACACCCCACTTGCTTTGTCTGGTGCTAAACTGTACACGCTCTTCCAGCTAGGCAGCAAGTGATGCCCGTACCACTATGCCTCTGATAGTTTTAACCCCCAATAGAACTTGTACCCGTACCAGCATCTCGCCCCCTCAGAATGACATTGACTTCCCCAGTCATACTCATATTATCAGCAATGGCATCCATCAAAACACATATATTCACAGGACTCGCAATCACCCATGCATGTGTGCTAGTATATGCAACTCACTCACTCACTCACTCTGCCACCACTCAAGAAACCAGCCCTGTCCGGTCATGTATCTTTACCAACAATCGGTACATCCCTCCTACCATCCATCATGGCTGTGATTAGAGCAGACGTTTCACCTTCCAAGATTGCCACGCTACCTGTTCTGACTTTCAGTCCTCTGTCCCTCATACTACAATGTGCCAACTACCCCACCTATAACCATTGCATCTTATTGGCCCAGTGTAAGGTAGATGGTTCTGCTTAGTAATCTGGCCATCCTTCCCACACTGCTGTGTCTAAACACGTTATACAGCCACTTTCAGAATTTGTGGCTGAATTATCAGTTGTAAAGCTATTCTTCTCAACACCAACAGCTCCACTTAGAAATTTGATCCAAGGTATTTTAGAATCTTTGTGGATCAGAATTTTTTTTCTTGCCATAAGTGTTGTATTTCTTATTGTTCTAATCTATATGCATTTTTAACGAAACATAAATGTTAAGTAGTGAATAGTAGATGTTATGTAGTCCAATCTCGCCTTCATTCTTACCCGTGGGTTCGGAGCCGAACCAAGGCTCCGACTCTGCCATACTCTAGCTCGAAGTCTTCGATTGGCTCGTGGCTGAGGTATCCCATTATGCAACAGGTCTATTCCCCAGATCTCGTTTGCCGTTCGTTACACTCAGACGTGGTCTTGCTTTTGGCCATGGCTAAGTATACTGTTTTGTTTTAAACTTTTTGATCTCTAACTATGTCCTCCGGGTCCTCGAGGATCCTTTCCGATGAGGACATTGATAAGAGTGGTGAAGAAACTGCATCATTCATTGGTGTTGGCCAAATAGATTTCGGTTCCGACCCAGTCGACTCTGGAGCATATGGCCGCTTCATCCTTTGTTGTTCCTCCTCTGAGCCTTTCTCGGCCTTCGGAGCCAGAGTTGTTGGTTCCAGTAGCCTCGCCTGGCCTCTCGGTTCAGATTTCCGCTCCCACCCCATCGGCTCTGTCCACGGGGCCTCTCTGTTCCGATTTCTGCTCCCACCCCATCTGCTCTTTCCATGGGGTCGAGGGTCCACAGGTCTCTGGTCAGACCCAAGGGGGAGGGCTCGGATCGATCATCGGTTCTGAGCCTTCCTTTTGGTGCTTCGGCTCGAGTGAACTTGGACCATCTGCTTCAGACCTCATCTCCTTGGCGCCAAGGGCTACTACTGTATCCTCTACAGTTAGTCAGCCTTCGGAGCCTGGGGAATCAGCCTTCGAGGTTGTAAGGAGCGTGCTGGCCAGGTCATCAGCTGCATCCTACAGCACCAATACTATGCCCCTTCCGGCACTGGTCAGTTTCAGATCACCCTCTTATCACTGGACAGCGGAGACCCAAAGCCTCCGGATACCTCCATGAGTGGTCCCCAACTTTCTGATGTCTCCCCAGAGTTTTTGCTTGAGGAGCCCGCCAGAAAGAGATTGTGTAAGCGGAAACACCTTGACTCCCCAGATGAGTCTGTCACGTCGGATACCGACCTCGGAATTGGAGGGGTCCCCCAAGTTGTCTTCTGAAGATATCTCTTTTTCAGGTATCCTTGAGATCTTAGAGAGAGGCGGCTGGCCCTCCAAATCCCCTTCTGATGAGGAGACTGTGTTCCTGAAGGCTTTCAGGTCTCAACCCTCCACCTCTTGGGTTTCTCCCCTTTTCAATGAGCTGCTAGATCATGTCTGTCGAAAGGTGTGGGAAACTCCTGACACTGTGGAACTGGTCCCCAGGAGACCCAATAAGTTTTGTACACCCCCACTGACAAGGAATATCTAACAAAAGGCATTCCAGTAGATGCCATTGTGGTGGCAGCAGCCACCAAGAAGGAACTTGCTGAAACTTCGTCTACCGTCCATCCGCCTAACAAGGAGTCCCGGGAAGCATGTTTACCTCAGCGGCCTTTACACCACAGTCGCTGAACTACTTGATGCATTTTACAAGGCTCCAGAGAGATCTACTTAAAGAGCTAGGAGATTCTCTACAGGGTAACATTTCAGGTGCTGTGGCACAGATGTCTACCCAAAATTCCCTTACCAACTCCTCCATGAGGCTGATCTCGTACGCAGCCGACTGAGTGAGTAGGGCAGCAGGTTCCGGAGACTCTCTTAGGAGACACTCCTGGATGCGTCTGTGCAATTTTTTGGAGGCGTTCAAGTCTACGTTCATCAACGCCCCCTTTGACGGTTCATCGTTGTTCGGAACCAAGGTGAAGGACACTCACTAGGAGCAAGTAGAAAGGAAAAACCCTGTCTGCCGTGGGAGTCCTTTTTTCCATGCCTTCTAGACCTTACCCCAAGGGCCAGAAGGGTGGGAAAATGTAGTTCAGGAAGTCGCAGAGGTTTTTTCAGGACGCACAAAGTGATTCCCCCTCCAGAGGCAGGGGAGGGGGTGGAAATTCAGGTAGATGCCACCCTAGAGGCAGAGGAGGCCTGCGTAATCAGGGGGACTGTGATTCCTTTCATGGTTCTCCCTACCAGCACTCCTGAAGGGAGGCCCGACTGTGCGTCTCTGGAGCCGGTTGGTGGTCACATTTCTTTATTCCCAGAAGCCTGGCAAGACGTCATCCAAGACGAGTGGGTATTAAAGATAATTTCCAGAGGTTATCCCTATTCCCTTCTCTTCTCCTCCCCCGCCAACCAAGATAATCCTAGACATTCCACCCAGTCACAGGGATTCCACAACTTTAGAAATAAAAAAGTTGCTTTCAAAGAGAGCCATCCAGTCTGTCCCCACAGAACAAGTAGGATTAGGGACTTACTCCAGATTCTTTTTGGTGCTGAAAAGAACAGGGGATCTGAGACCCATCTTGGATCTCAGCCGATTGAGCCTTCATTTACAAAAGTCCAGGTTCCACATGGTCACCCTACAGTCGATACTCCCTGTGTTAGGGAAAGATGTGTGGATGTGCTCCTTTGACCTCAAAGATGCTTATTACCATATCAAGATGGACAGGGCATTGAGAAGTCATCTACACTTCCAACTGGGAGCCAGTCATTTTCAGTTTTGCGCTCTGCCCTTTGATCTCACCACAGCCCTTAGGGTGTTTACCAAATGCATGGCAGTGGTAATGGCTCACTTGAGACATCAGGGATTCCAAGTGTTTCTGTACCTGGACGACTGGCTCCTTTCTGCCACCACCAGGCATCTACTGTTACAAACCAGGGACGCCACCATTACACTGTGCCAAATGTTAGGAATTACTCTAAATTGGGAAAAATGTGCCTTTTTGCCCTTGCAGCATGTCACTTGTATCGGCGCCAAACTAGATTCGGTGCTCATGAGGGCCTTCTTACCAGAGGAGAGAATTCAGGCTCTACAATAGCAGCTGTAGGCCTTAGTACCATTGAGGAAGGTCAAGGCGAAAGTGGTCTTCAAGTTATTGGGGACCATGGCTGCCACGATCATGCTAGTTCCCCTTGCCAGACTATACATGAGGGTTCTTCAGTGGCTGCTTTTTGCCCAGTGGTCACTACAGTATCTTCCACTCTCCCATTCTATTCTGATTATGGACACGTGCAAGCAGGATCTACGCTAGTGGCTTCGAGCCAGCAATCTCAACGTGGGCAAGCCTTTTGTTCCATCTTCTCCAGTTGCTACGGTGACCACGGGTGCCTCTCAGATCGAGTGGGGGGGCATTATCACGGCAGGACAGTCCCAAGGCACGTGGTAGGCTCACAAGACCCATTTGCATATCAATGTTTTGGAGATGAGAGCAGTGCTATTAGCGTTGCAAGCACTTCAGAGCTTTCTCTCTCTAGGGACAATTGCAGTCCAGTCCACTCTGACAACATGTCAGTGGTATGGTATCTGAACAAACTGGGAAGAACCAAATCATACCCCCTTTGCAGAGAGGCACTTCGAGTTTGGCAGTAGGTGGTGTCTTCCCAACGCTTTCTAGTTGCAAAGCATATACCAGGAAAGTCCAACGTGATTGACGATAGGCTGAGCAGAACTATCCTAATGCCTCATGAGTGGTCCCTGAACAATTATGTTGCAGAGAAGATATTCTGCAGATGGGTTCAGCCTTGCTGCGATCTATTGTCCAGCCCCCTCAATGCCAAATGCAGTAGCTACTTAACCCTTATCCCCCCCGGAGGGGGAGACACCCAGGGACACTCTGGTTCACGCCTTTCCACAGTTACCTCTAATATCAAAGGTCATTCAGAAAGCAGTCTTTGGGAAGCAAAATGATCCTCATTGCCCCACACTGGCCTCATCAGATTTGGTTTCCCTTCCTTCAACCCTATCTAGTGGACAAGCCCTGGATTCTGGACCAAGCTCCAGATCTGCTGACTCATATGTCAGGACAGTTCTGTCCCTCCCATCCAGACTCTCAAGTTGACAGCTTGACTGCTCCAGTTCCGTCCTTAGTCAGGCTTCATGATTTTTCCCCGGAAGTGGTCCACATTCTGTCCTCTTCCCACAAGCCTTCTACCAGGAAGATTTATTCCAGTAAGTGGAAGAGATTTTCTATTTGGGCCTGTGAGAGACCTATTGATCCTTATACAGTGCCTATTTCGGTAATATTAGAATTTTTTTCTCAACTGTTCAGTCAGGAGGTCAGCTGCAGCAACTAAAGTGCAACTGGCAGCGATTTTCTACCTTTCATGTTGCTAATGAGCCCAACCTTATGGCTCATAGGCTTTGTAGGGGCATTGTTACTCCGACCTCCAGTCTTTGATCCAATAATGCCATGGGACCTCAATTTTGTATTACAGAAGCTCACCTCAACTCCCTTTGAGCCCGCAGCTATGTGTAACATTGTATTCTTGGTAGCCACAACTTCAGCTAGGCGTGTCTCTGAACTGCAAGCATTATCGATTTAAGCCACCTTATTTGGTGTTTCACAAAGATGGGGTCTCCTTATGAACCAATCCTTCATTTGTTCCAAAGGTTGCCTCTGTTGTCAATATCAACCAATCCATTGAATTGCCTGTGTTTTTTTTTCCTGAATTCTCCAACAAGGCAGAAGTTTCATCAGCTAGATGTTCATAGGCAATTGCATTTCTATTTACATAGGACAAAATATTTCAGGAAATCAGATCAAATGTTTGTCTCGTTTTCAGACACTGGACTTGGGGTTCCTGTTTCTATGGTAACCTTGTCTCGCTGGATCTCTGATTGCATCTCATTTATTTGTGCTGCCAATGGCAAGGAATTGCCCTTTAAAGTGAAGGCTCATTCTACACGATCTGTGGCTACCTCAACTGCATTTCAGGCTAGGATGTCTATGGATGATATTTGTGCAGCAGCAACATGGGCTTCGCCTCTTACCTTTATTAGTCACTACAAATTAGATCTGGTCTCTAGAGGCAGATCTTCCTTTGGTTCCACAGTGCTCAAGAGTATTTTTCACTGAGCCACCCAGGGTTCAGGTGCTAGGGACGTTGTCCCATGGGTAAGAATGAAGACGAGATTGGACTACATAACATCAAGAAGTTATGTACTCACCATAATGTTCCATGTATGTAGTCCATCTCGCCTTGCATTCTTACTAACCTTCCCTCCTGGAGGACCTGGAGGTATAATCTCTAGGTGTGTGTGTGTGTGTGTGTGTGTGTGTGTGTGTGTGCAGCAAACAAGATCTGGGGAATAGACCTCTTGCATGATGGGATACCTCTTGGCTACGAGCCAATTGAAGACTTCGAACTAGAGTATGGCAGAGTTGGAGCCGAGGTTCGGCTCCTAACCCACGGGTAAGAATGTAAGGCGAGATGGACTACATACATCGAACGTTATGGTGAGTACATAACTTCTTGTTTTTAGTATAAGACAGCTTAAAAGTAACCCACATTCTAACAATCTTCTGAATGGTAAGTAAAACATCTTCCCACTGTTATATTACTGCTGTCCTATCTCCCAAACCAGCACCTAAAACTTAAATACTGTGAGTAGTAACAGGAATACCAAATATTGTATCCTGCACTTTAAACCATGCCAATTGGAGACATTCACATGGAGGCCAAACATTTTTAAGAGCAGTGCAAAGAAATGTATATCGTTGCTGAAGATTACCGGATCATCAGCCACCATGATAATATCATCTGCGTAACATTGTACCCGCAGGGCAGTAATACTTGAACCTAAAGTAATTCTTTTTGTCCTCTAATGGTTTTCTGCATGTTTGTTAGTACTGTTCATCACAAAGATAAATAACGGACATAAAGGACAACCTCTCTTTGCTCCGGCAGCCAAGAATGATCACAACTTGCAACAAGCAGATAATTTTGTTCAGAAAGCCATACTCCTTTAACAACCCCCAACTACTACTGTGATGCAAAGTAGTGAAAGCTTTTTTTGATATCGTAGACTAATACCGTATTTGTAGTAGGTAACTTAATGAGTCTGTGTTTTATGTTTTGATGTAAGTAACATTTCTTGAGTACTATATCCGTGCAGTCCATAAATGCCATCAGTAAGTATGCAAGTTGTCACTGATATATAAGCCTAGAATATACCAATGTCATCAAAATTTTATAATCCACATTACTAAGGGTTGTCAGTTTTCTAGGACTTAATCTCTTCCCCTTAAATTAACTTGGTTACCTCTGCAAATCTCTGTAGAGAGAAGGCCTTATCGCCACAATTCATGAACTATATCTACTAATACCTACTACAAATACGGTATTAATCTGGCTAAATCATTAGTCTTACTAGTGTACCAGTACTATTTTTGTAAATGAAACTCCACTGTGATTTTAAATGTTGAGAGATTAGAAGTTTGTGAGATTCTATAAATTTAACTGAGTCTGTAAAGTGTGTTTTTATTTGTACTACGTTGTTATGACTCTCTATCTGTACTTTGTGAAGATTGCTTATGTAACCACCTTTGGAGATTTTCTCCCCGGGCCTCCGCTGAAAATGGACATGTATCCAGTCGGACTATCCCGGTCGACAAATGGTAAAGTAAAATAAACTAAAATAAATTCAGAAAGGAAACATATATTCAATATCTGTCACTGTTTTACAGAATTTGTAATCTAGGATAGCATCCATTCTAGTATTAATAATAACAGCTGTTAACTCAGGTACAGTAAAAGGTTTGCGAAGTAACTCTGCACCCCCATCTTTCTGTTGAAGAGTGCACCCTTTCTGCTGTAAACATTTTTATAAGTGAGCAGTCACTACTGACAAATTACCCTTTATTGTAACATAAGTGGCACTAGTTTCACACTTCTGTGTGTGTTTTCTGATCCAAGTACAGATTCACTTCTGCAACATGTAATGTTGCTGACCTACAGCATCCCTGACAGGTAAAGTATTCATAATCAAACAATTGTGCCTGCAATTAGTGACAGTCACTAGCATTCTGACGTAATAATTATTAAATTTAACCGATATCTCTCACGATCTGACCATATAAATGTCTATATTTGTGTTTGTAAAGTAGCCACCAAGTAGTTCGTTTCATAAAAACTGCACATCTCTAAATATGCAGTAAACAAACATTGCCTCTCTTTCAACAAAATAAGTATATTTCTTGGCATTTTAACTTTGAGTTCTGCATTGTCTTAATTTTGACTGACTGAATAATTTTATATATTTTCTGGCATTGTTTTATGTTTCTCATCTGTCCTGAAACTGTTTCCCCTCCCTCCCACTCTATTCTTGTAGAGTTGTTATAGTTGGTGGCTTTGCAGTTGCCTGCCCCTACTGTAAATTTGATCTGGGACACCCCTCCCAGTCTGATGTTCACGCTACTTAATACAGAGAGAACATTTGAGAAGGCCAACCCACTTAGGTTCTTAACCTCTACTCCTCCTTCCTCTCTCCTTGCACTTTACTAAAAAAAAAATTGCACTTTATTTTGCTTTTGCCTCTTTTTAAAAGTACTCAATTGTATTTATTCTGCTGCATTTATTACTGCTTGGTATTAGCCTGATTAAATTTTGACTGTTATTCTAAGCCTTTTGGTTTAAGCACTTGGACTTCAGACCAGTTATTTTACATTAGGAAGGTTTGTGGTCTGCACTGTTGTGGCAGGACAGGTAGCTTACATCCTTCTAAATTGGGAATTGCTGATTTGAAGGCTCAGTGTCTGTTATTCTAAGTGTATTAGTTCTGGTTTAAGCACTTGGGCTTTAGGCCAGTTATTTTACATTAAGAAGGTTTGTGGTCTGCACTCTTGTAGAAGGAGAGGTTAGATTCTGGCCTTTTGAGCTGGGAATTTCTGGTTGAAGGATTATTGTGCCTGCTTATTTGAACTGTTTCTTTCTGAAATTGGTGCGCCTTGTTTGCTGTAGCATAGACTAGACTCAGGCATACTGAATCTACCTTTGTTTGTATAACTTGAGCACTAATCCGGGCCATCTTTTTTGGAGAAGGATCCCCTGCACCGTTGTGTGGCAGCAGTGTGCAGTTAGAACTTGTCTGAAGACTGTTGGACCAGGGCTCAGTTTTGAGCTTGTTTACTGGTTAATTGGATAATTTGTTTAAATCAGTTTGCTCGTTTTCTATTGTTATATTAAAAAAATTGCACTTTATTCATCTGCTTTTACTGTATCTGTGTTTATTCCTATTTTACTGCATTTATTCTGCTGCATTTATTGCTGCTTGTTAGTAGCCTGATTAAATTGTAACTGTTATTCTGAGCATTTGGTTGAAGCACTTGGGCTTCAGACCAGTTGTTTTACATTAAGAAGGTTTGTGGTCTGCACTGTTGTGGGAGGACAGGTAGCTTACATCCTTCTAAGTTGGGATTTGCTGATTGAAGGCTTTTAGTGTCCGTTATCCTGAGTGCATTAGTTCTGGTTTAAGCACTTGGGCTTCGGGCCAGTTATTTTACATTAAGAAGGTGTGATCTGCACTCGTGGGAGGAGAAGGTAGATTCTGCTCTTCTGAGCTGGGCGTTTCTGGTTAAAGGCTTATTGTGCTTGCTTATTTGAACTGTTTCTTTCTGAAATTAGTATGCCTTATTTGCTATAGCAAAGACTAAATTCAGACCCGCTGAATCTAGTTTTGTTTGTATAAATTGAACACTAATCCAGACCATCCTTTTTTTGGATAAGGTTCCCCTGCACCCTAGTGGCAGGAGTGTAGAGTTAGAACTTGTCTGAAGACTGCTGGAACGGGGATCAGTTTTTAGCTTTTTATTGGTTAATTTGTTTGCTCATTTGCTAATGTTATATTAAAAAAAATATATACTTTATGCATCACCGCTTAGCTAGGGTTAAACTATTCCTGGCGCCATAAAGTCTGCTCTTCAAATTTTCCCTTAGAACTAACCAGTTTTTTAGTTTTAGCACTCAAATCTGTTTCTTTGAGCTCAGCACTTGTTCAGAACTCATAAGCACTAAATAAGCTACAAATTACTACAGCACTCAACTTTCCTCACTTGTCTAGAGGAAAACAGTTTTTAGTACTTAATAAATAAGTATCTATCCAGGCATGTCTGAGGGTCAGATCCTGGTGTTTTCTGCTGTCTACTTGGTGAATCTGGGTATCTTGGGGCAATGCAGCAATTGCCTCATGTACACAGACAACCCTCTCCTCCTACCACCCAACACTACAACCTGTGAGAGATGCACTTATATAGCCAAACTGGAAGCAAAGCTCTCTTCACCAAAGACTGGACTAGACAGTAAAGAGGAGAAGGTGAACACTTGCAGCACACCACACTCCTCACATAGTCCCTCAAAACCTACACCACCAAAACACACACACGCAACAACACAAAACACACACCTACATTCGCGGAGGCTCTCAGTAAAAATCTGCTCAAGCAACAGAGACCTCCAAAGCAGAAACGCATGCATCCTTCACCCCCCAACACAACCCAAATGACACATAGCCCACAAACTCAGTGTGCCACTCAAACACAGCCCATAAGGCATAACAACATACCCAACACTCTAGTCATAGGTGACTCTATAGTCAGGCACACTGGTGTTCCAATCACCAGGCTAAACAAGGCAAAAGTCACTGTCGGCTGCCTGTCGGGTGCCAGGATCTGCCACATAACGCACGCACTCAGGTCAAGTCACAACAAGTACAAATATGACTCTCTCATTGTCCATGTTGGTGTGCATGACCTGAGGCATACCTCCCTGGACTACATGAGAGACCTGAAGGAGCTCTCTGATCTTGTAGCCCAGGCAGGTATGACCCTAGCCCTGAGTAGCATCCTGCCATCACCCAGAGTGATACCACAGTACAAGGGCAAAATTGACTTCAACAATTGGCTTTATTCTACGGGGATCCAGTATCTGTCTGCCTGGGATGACATGATGGACAGACCACGGTGCTTTTCCAGAGATGGCCTGCACCTGTTGCCCTTGGGATTCCAGATACTGGCTAAGGCTCTTGCCACACCTATAGTGCCTTTTTTATGCAAGGTTGAAATGACAAATTCACCACCGTAATGGGTACAAGCGAGCAAAATCTGAGGGTAATGCTACACAATGCTAGAAGTCTAAACCTCAAAATGCATTAACTCGAGGCACTCCTTAAAATGAAGAACATCGACATCTGTTCAGTGACCGAGACCTGGTTCAAGGCTTGAGAGAGCATCCCTGAATTACCAGGCTATAATTCATATCACACCTTTTGGCCACCTAACCTAGACCGAAACACTAAAAGGTGGAGGCGTGTCCATATTCATTAAGGATATCCACACCTCCAGGCTAGTTGCTCAGCATAATGCATCCGAGATTATCCAAGTGCAACTAACTCTGGCAAGACAACAATCCAAATTCTAATTTGCTACAGATCCCCCACCATGATCCAGGGTTCCCACTCCTCATTTCTTGATACACTGGAAAGTATTAGGGTACAACCCAAAACCCTAATAATGGGCAATTTCAACTACCCCACCATTAACTGGGAAAACTACTAGTGTACCAACTCTTTTGCTCAACGTTTTCTGGAATTCATAAATTCCAACACCTTGGATCAACCTATCCACACCCCCACCAGGGGCAGCAATATCCTACACCTGGTCATTACCAACACGGGCGACCGGTGTTCCACACCAGAGGTCAGTTTCCCGTTGGTCAGATATGACCACAAGCTAATCAGCCTGGAAATCCACATCCCGCCCCCACCCCCCACTAGGGAAACCACCATAAACAATTTCTTCAAAACCAACTTCATACTTCTTTAAGACAGAAGTGGCAAACTTCACGACACCCATGCAGACGGACAATAGAGGTACGACTGCTGAATCCTACACAAATGCACTTTATAAGCACTTGCATGAGTGCATGGATCGTGCTATACCTAATGGAACCAAGATGCTATCCTCCAAAAAAAAAGAAGCCAATCTGGTGGTCCCCTGACATAAAAAAAAAAAAACTCTGCAACAGAAGAAAGAAACTGTTGCAAAAAAGAGTAAAATCCCATGACTGGAAGAGCTCCCTGGTCAGCCTCAGTAAGAAGCTGAGATGCCTCATAAAATCTTCCAAAGCTAGTTATGAAAACAAAATCACCACTGATTCTAAAAGACAACCAGAAAGCATTCTATAGCTATGTCAAGAATCTCAATGGCAACACTCAGATCTGCTCTGAGTTGCAGCACAATGGCACTAAATTTACAGAACAAACTGATATCGCCAACATCCTGGCAGATAGGTTCAGTGCTAACTTTACCCCCACCCCCTAAAGGGCCCATCTCTATACCAGAAGAATGCAAAGTTCCTGTAAGCACGGCTGCACAGGTAAAAACCACACATTCCAAAGCCAAGAACACAGCATCCATGGGACCTGACAACATCTTAGGCTGCGTTCTACATGAACTACAGAATGAACTGGCATCCCACCTAAGCACCATGTTCAATCATAGCCTCACCTTATTCTTTGTGCCCACTGAATGGTGCACTGCGACAGTTATCCCACTCCACAAAGGGGGAGCCACCATGGACCCCGGGAACTACCTCCCCATTAGCCTAATGAGCCTGGTATGTAAGACCATGGAACATATCATCATGGAACTTATAAACAAAGACATTGGTAATTCCAAACTCTGGACCCCACCCAGTTCGGGTTTGTAAAACACCGATCATGTCTCCTAAACCCAATTGACTTCTTTGAAGCAGTCACCAAAGCCGTAGATAAGCCATACATGAGGGTAAGGTGGTTCATACAGCCTGTCTAGATCTCGCCAAGGCTTTTGACACCATCCCCCACTCTGGAATTATAGATAAACTCAGTAAACTAGGTATAAATCCCTGTGTCACAAGATGGGTTGCCAACTGGCTCACTGACAGAACCCATACTGTGAAAGTAGCAGACTCCACGTCACTGGTCTGAAGTCGGATTTGGAGTACCACAGGGTTCAGTCCTGGGTCTTCTCCTGTTTGGTATCTACTTTTCTGAAGTACAGGCTAACACAGAAGGTCTTTGGCTAACAAAGTTCACAGATGACTGCAAACTAGGAGCCATAATTAAAACTCCTAACTATGTGAACGTCCTACAAAAGGGCCTCACTGAGACATGCTTGGTGTCAAAGCCACGGCCTCAAGCTCAATGCCAAAAAGTGCATTGTCATCCCCTTTGGTAAAACTCTGTACCCATGAGCTACCCCATAGGTGGTAGTCTCCTTAACACCGAAATGGTGATGAGAGACCTTGGGGCACAGGTGGACAGTAGTCTTTCCTTTGATAGTCACATCGCCGCAGTGGTTAGGAAATCCTCCTACATGGCACACCTCGTCACTCATCCAGGAAAAGAGAGGTCATTGTTCCCCTCTACTCATCACTCATTAGACCCATTATATAGAGTACAACGTCCCTTTTGGTATGTACCTCACAAGACCTCTACAACAACTGGAAAGGCCGCAGAAGTACCTCACAAAGAGGATTACCGGCCTCAAACAGATGCCCTATGCAGACAGTCTCAAAAAAACTCCAGCTTTACTCTGTCGCATATCGCCTACTCGGAGGCGATCTCTGCCTAACGTACAAAGCTATGTCAAACCCAGAGCTGTTGGACATGCTCCATTTAAAGAAATCCCAATCCCTCCGAGCTATACGCTTTAGGGACCTAAACCTTGTCACCACAATAAACAGAACATGCTGGAGGGATAGATTCCTGTCCCAGAGACTTCCCATACTCTGGAACAACAAACTACCTATCTATATCAAACCAAGCTTCTCATTTAGCACCCTTCAAGAAAAATCTTTGATTAAATGGGAAATAGGAAATTCACCCCGGGGATCACCTCTGTGGCTCTGCTCGACGGGCACAGGAAAATAATTTTCTTGGGTGGCGAAAGCCAGGGTACCTTTTTGGCTAGGCTTCTATAGGCCCTAGGGCCAATAGCCTAGTACCTACCTATGAACCTATGAAAATACCCAGGGAAGCTCAAGTACCTGTCAAGTTCTTAACACCTTTCCTTACTTCAAAATCTCAGTTGAGTACAAATCGCTCAAACAGCCCTATAGTCCAAGAACCCCACCTCCTAGACTCCCAAAAACACTATGGAGGAAAACAGATTACATTTCCTTTTTAATTCTATCTCAGTGCAGTGCAATCCTCACTTATAGGTA
This sequence comes from Protopterus annectens, assembly GCF_019279795.1. Lineage (NCBI taxonomy): Eukaryota > Metazoa > Chordata > Ceratodontiformes > Protopteridae > Protopterus > Protopterus annectens. The sequence continues at coordinate 282,405,674 of NC_056742.1, read as the reverse complement.
GAAGTCCTAAACAGAAATAAAAATCTTTCCGCAATGAGTTTCAAATCTGAAGTCACCATGCAGTGTGAGGTTCGTAGATTATAACTGAAGTCACCAACAATAAGAATAGGAAAATTAACATATTGATATTGCAGTATCAACCTTAACAGAGCAGCATGGTCCACTGGATTTGTATTAGCATGCAAGATAAACAACCAGAAGACTTTTCCCAGTCTACAACAATCTAATGTCTGTACTCTACCTGGTATAACTAAGAATAGAATATTAGAAGTGGAGTACAAATTGCAGTGCCAGAAGAAATTATCCATACCCAAGCACTAAATGATCTTTCTGCCTGTACAACCTTGACGTGATCCATTTGCAAGCAGGAAAACTGACTGATTTAATCCAGTAAACAAATAGCTTTTTTTAGTAGACTTGCACCATTATAAAATGAATAACCAATTTAGCGTTATTCAAAATACCATTGACATTAATATAAAAAACGGAACAAATTAATCATTTACCTTTTTTTGGCTCATGCCTTTTTAAACTAACTTCTTTTTCTGTTTCTTAACCCTTCCCACTATAGTTTTATCATCTTCTTCATCCACTCTATCTGCAGATTAATGAGAGTCTGAAATGATAATATCCAGGTCCAGAACAAACCCACAGCCCAGCAGCGCTCCCCTTTCCTCCCCATCACTCCCTTCACTGTGGGATACTACCACTTCAGAGCACGGTATATCAGTACTAACTGTATTAACCATCTCAGTAGGCCAAACAGAATCCTGTACAACTATAGGAGAAACATCATCACATAAGTGTTGTGAAACGGGCTGCATATTATCCATTCTACTGAGACAATCAAACCAAGGATGCATGACAAATATTATATTTTAAGAGAGCTCTGAATGGTATAACTGGCCACATTGCTGGCCTAGTCTCTTACGACACAAATGTATTAGATGGTGATCTGAACCGGGTTTGTATTATCTCCTCGAACGTTCAATACAGCGAACGGCATGTACAGCAAAAATGCCATTCGGCGATGTGTTAACAGTGAGATCGTAAATGTGCACACACAGCCAGCACAATGAGGGGAATCCAGTTTTTTATTCTGGAACAAAGAAGGCAGACCGGCTTCGCCTAAAAAGCCTTTTTCAATGCCAAAAAAGTATTGTACACCACATCAAGTGCTCCTTGTATATATATATATATATATATGTCACCCTATGAACCAATAAAAAGAAACAAACCTGTTATTTGTTTCTATTTCTAGGAACATTTAATGTAATTATTTTTATTATTATTATGGTGTTCTATTTTATAGTCTATTTGTATTAGGAATTTTGCTTGGGTTTTCTTTGCATATAGTTTTGCTCAGTAATTGTTTCTTTTTATTGGTTCATAGGTTGGTGACTATATATATATATATATATATATATATATATATATATATATATATATATATATATATATATAGGAGCACTTGGTGTTGTGTACAAAACTTTTTTTGGCATTGAAAAAGGCTTATTTAGGCCGAAACCGGTCTGCCTTCTTTGTTCCAGAATAAAAAATTGGATTCCTCTCATTGTGCTGGCTGTTTGTGTGCATTTACGATTATTATTTGGCCTCTGCACTTGCCATCCGTGCGAGCCTTGTTTGGTACGTTAATAGTGAGATCGAAGTACAATAAAGATTGGAAAATTTGCCCTTTCCTCACTGTAGTGTGATCTCGGAGTTGGTATATATAATTAGCAGGGGGTGTGGTGGGCACAGCCCCCAACAATAGCGACTTCGCTGAACGGCATTTTCTCTGTACATGCCATTCACTGCATTCAGGTTTCGAGGAGATAATATAGACCCATCTGAACCACAATAAAAATGCACTTGTGTCCTGAGTGGCATACAGTACCTTGTACTCCATTTACCTGTATCATAGAATGTTTACATTTAATCAAGCTTTTCAACATAGCCGACAGTCCCCACGCACTTGCCATATCCATGTGTCATCCAACACTTTCTGTACAGAATGAATAATAGTACAAAAAATAAGTTTTGAGTTCAGCAGCAGTCAATATATCAGTCCTGAATTGCACAATCAGTTTGTTTGTGTCTTTCGGCTTTTTCCCGGTTAGGGGTCACCACAGTGGAACTCCAGTCCGCTAATGATTGGCAGAGTTTTACATGCTGGCTTGTTGGGCCTAACGCACAACCTTCAACGAAGGAATGCCCATTCACGCATGTCGCCACACAGAAGACGCTCTAACTGAGGATCGAATGGGCAACATGCAACTGTGAGACGACAACGCTACCGCAGCACCACCAATCAGTAATTTTTGTAAAACAGGAGCCGTACCAGTGAATGTCTGCTTATTCAATGGGAGCACAGTCTTTTTAGTTCTAACCTTTGAAATAAGATAGCTAAAAGGTCAAAAGTCTCAATTGATTCAGAGAAAGAGCATTTCTGTGAACTTAAAAAGAGCATACCTCAGTTACTTTAAATCCCAAAGGCAAAATGAGTGTGTCCCAGAAATGATTATCTGCCCACAGGCATATTTTTTCTTTTATGCAGTATTCTTACCATGCAGTGTTTTCTTAATAAAGTACTACTTTCCAAATGAGTTTCAATCTCTGTTAATATTTGTGCATAACTCTTAGAATGCTGCTGTGAATCCAGAAGCTCATCCGCTTCAGAAGGAAGCACAAACAGTACCGCCCTCTTCCTCCAAGGAAACTCAGCCAGTATCACTTTTTGTCAGGAGTGCAGCAGTGATGCACAGCTTCAAGTCATGGTGATCACTTTGTCAGGAGTGCCACCATGATGCACAGCTTCAGCTCTTGGCGACACTTGAGTTGTAGAACGCTCAGGCTCATCTAATATACAGTGTAAAACTTCAGTAAGTAAACCATTGTCAGATGACAGTCTCTTTAGAAGGACTCTGTCTGTGTAACAGTACAGTGTCACTGCCAACAGCAGAGTTCTCTTTCTGACATCTTGCAACTTGCTCTATAGTAAAGCACAAGCACTTCCCCTGTTGTAAAGATTAGGCTTATGTTCTCAGACGACCTGACCAAATTTCCCCTGGTCGAATAAATCTCACCTCAGGTCTTCCCTGAAAAGAGGTCACTAGCCTAGTGAGACAAACCTGGTCAACAAAGGATAAATAAATTTAATCATCAGCTGTGCATGTACATCCCATTAAAAATTGTGCAGCAGAGTTCAAGCCACATAAAACTGAAGTTTTGTCCAACTACTTTTGTGGGAATATTCAAAGATGGCTAGCAATGTTGCATATGCTAGTTCTCATTCTGAAGTGTTTCTGTTTCATTTTCTTGTAATGAAACTAGAGATACATTAATTCATATTGATCTGTAGTCCAACTGTGTGCAACTTAGAATTAAGCACTCCACTCCCTGTAAACCTTCCTGCCCTTGAGAGTGTAGACATCTGTGTAGTAATGGAGATATGGTTTAAAGATGCGGAGAGAACCCCAGCAATGCATGGTTCTAATGCCTTTCACACTTACAGCTACTGCACAGGAGGAAACTAAAGGTGGAGGAGTCTATCTACACTAAGATCAACCTTCCATCCAGACTCATACCTTCCATCTCCAAAATGGGGAACACCAGCTCTCATAATGTGGAACGCCTAATAATGGCTTACTAACCACTTCAACTAGGAAATGTGCTATTTTATACTTATAAAAAGTTCTTTTGTTGATTTAATATAATTCAGTCCTATTTGCTATGGATATCAGTTAAAAATATTCCTAACACTGAATGCATGACAGATGCTTTCAATGTAGAACTTCGAGGAGCTTGAGCATTTTAAAGACCCAAAGTGACCCTCTGGAACTCATACCTGTGCAACTCGCCATAAACTGGGTCTCGTACCATATCCTTACAACCTATAGGTCCCCCTCTGTGTCCCAGGTAACCCATACTACTTATCTCAGTGTACTAGAGTCCCTCACATTTCAACCCAATATGATATTCATTGGGAGATCTCAACTATCCATCTATAGATTGGGAATCCTGCACCATAGCTAATGCACAAGCCCAGCAATTCCTAAACTTTGTTAGTACCAACATCCTAGAACGGTTGATCCATTCTCTTGCCAGACATCCTTGAATTTGTACTCACGAACATAGGGGGGGGGGCTATTGTTCCTCCCCCCAATGGTAATATATTTGCTCGTCCGATCTCAGCGAGCGCTGCAGGAGCTCCTACATTTTAATTTATTACTATATTTTGCCGCATGCAATGCTGTTAGTGCCTAAGGGGTCTGTGAGCTCCGCGACAGCTACTTGTAGCTATTGGGATCTTTATTTTACCCTTTTTGCTTCAGTAGTGGCAGTTTTCTTTTTTTTCCCTTAACTGTTCTTGCCTAACACATGTACTTTATCAGCGACCATTATTCCTGTATGCTGTTAATGCCTAAGGGGTCTGCGAGCTCTGTGATAGCTGCAGGAGCTCCCACATTTTTACATTTCTATTATTATTCTGCCACGGACATTTAGTGCCTAAGGAGTCTGTGAGCTCTGCGAGTGATGCAGGAGCTTCTCAACTGCAATTTCTTATTTTATCTCGCCACAGGCACTTACACTTAGGCTGTTATTGCCTAAGGGCTCTGCGAGTGCTGCAGGAGCTTCCTCCTTTAAATTCTAGTTTCATTTAAGTCACTGACTCCAATTCCCACCTTTTAGGTAAAGCTTTCCTTGAGGCGCTATCTTTCTGTTTTAACCAACAGCTAGCCCGTACGTTTCTTAGTTAATAATTACACAATACCTATTCTCCTCGTTTAGCTGATAAATTACATTACCTAGCCTCTTAAACGGCTGACATTACATAGCCTACATGGTTGTAACCAACAGCTAGTCTAGATGTTTACTTGGTTAATAATTACACAACTCCTATTCTCCTCTTTTAACTAATAAAATTCATTGCCTAGCCTCCCATTAAGCAGCAGAAATTACATCATGCCTAGCCATTTTAAGCCTCAGGCTGCCAGGGATTTTTTACTCTAACTGCCTAAACAAATGTTTATTCTGTTTCTAGTGTATGGTATTCCTTGCTTTGAGAGTTTGTGTCTTTCGGCTTTTCCCGGTTAGGGGTCGCCACAGCGGAACTCCGGTCCGCTAATGATTGGCAGTAGAGTTTTACGTGCTGGCTTGCCGGGCCTAGCGCACAACCTTCAACGATGGAATGCCCATTCATGCATGTCGCCCCACAGAAGACGCTCCAACTGAGAATCGAACGGGCAACGTCTAACTGTGAGGCGACAATGCTACCGCAGCACCACCACCGCAGTACATGTGTGTGTGTGTGTGTGTGTGTGCGTGTGTGTGTGTGTGTGTGTGTGTGTGTGTGTATATATATATATATATATATATATATATATATATATATATATAATGTATGTATGTAATACCTCATATGTTAAGTGCCTAGCCATTCTCTTGTATATCTGTAGAAGTACAGTGTGTAATACCTCATATGTTTAAGTGCCTAGCCATTCTCTTGTATTTCTGTAGAAGTACAATGTTTTTTATGATTTTGCTTCAAACATGTCTGTTTGCCTGAAATTGATACTGTGTTCTACTACTGCATTTTTCTGCTGAATTGCATAACTGTCGTTGACTCTGAATTGTACTGTATGAAAGTGCCATACACAAGGTTTTTCGCTGCTGCATTTTTCTCCCTGCCTTCTCTTGCTTTCTCCCTCAACAGCTGTTTCCTCCATCTTTACCTTCCATTTTCTAACTCTCACTCTAACATACCCTTCTTCTAGATATATCCTCTGTCTTCACTACTTCCCTCTAAACCTGCACTAACTCCTACAATATATTCCTGCATTTCTCCTCTTCCTCTTATCTCCCTACGTTTCACTTTTGCTTCTTCCTCTCTCCCCCCTTATACTTCTGTTTGTTTTCCCCACTCTCTTTACAGTACTCCACTCCTGAAGGTCCTGCTCTACCTCCTGAACTTACGGACTACCTCCTGCAAAAGCTCAGTCTGCTTACCTGGACTTCTGTACACACTAGTCTGGGCTCACCTGAAACTGAACCTCAGCGTGGAATCCCTAAAACTTTGTTCAGTAAATGTATGTAGCCTTATACCTAATCTCAAATAGCTAAACTTCCATATTTGTTAACCAGTCCGTCAGTGTGTGTGACTCAGCAGCCTACCGCAGGCCACAACAACTCCCCTCTCACTGGTACTCTGTGACCTCTGGCCTCCTATTCTTTTTCTGTACCCCTTTGAAGGCTCTCACTTTTCTCTGTTTACTGCTCATTTTTTACTGTACCTTAGCGTCTTTGCTCCATCTTACTCCCCATCCTTCTCTGCCTGCCTTTTCTCCTTTCTCCACTAGGTGGCACCATCTTTATGCCTTTCTGCCTGCTCCTACTCTATTAATTCTTTTATTTCCAACTTTACCTCTAAATACTTCAAAGCCAAACCTCCCCTAACTTTACTCCACTTTCCCTACCTTATATTTTTCCTCGAGTGTTGCTCAAACTCTACTAATTTCTACACAGTCTTACTGTACTTCTCCCTACTTACCTCTACTCCAGCTTGCAGTGGCTGATACTTTTTTTCAGCTGAACTCTTCTGCCTTGTTACTCTATCCTGCTCCATTCGCCCGCATACTCTTACATCACCCAATCCCCTCACAGGACTACACCTCCCCCTCCACCAACCATACCCCATTTAGAAATACTCCTCCCCACCCACCAATTCTTACATGACTCTTTCTAACTTACAAACTTCTTTTCTCCTCTAATCAAACAACTTTCTAAGATGCTCTCTCTTCCCACTATATTCCCTGCCACCACACTACTACTGCTCCTCATTCTTCTTCCTCTGTACCATACCACCTCTTATACCAACCTTTACCTAATCTCTCCACATCAACCTCCACCTCCCTACCCTACACCTCCCTACCCTACAAATCATTTCCACAATATCTCTGCCTCTTTAACCCCCTTTCACCCCACATTTCTCTCAACATTAAAACTCTTCCAAATACTACAAACCTAAACCAACCCCCTACCATCCATTCCTAACCAAACACTCTCCTAACAAACTTATTCACCTTCTCTCTTACCTTTGCTTAGCAGGCGACATTCATCCCAGTCCTGGACCAAACATTTCTCAAACAAGTAACCTTACCTCCAACAACAAAGCAAATTGTAAATACCTCAAATTCCTCACTATCCACGCCTAAAGCGTCGCTAATAAAATTACCCTCTTTCATGCCTGACTTAACCACAATTCACCCGACATAGTAGCCATCTCTGAAACTTGGTTAAAACCACACATAACTGACACAGAATTCCTTCCCCCAAGATTTTAATCTCTCTGATCTGACCGCCTAAACCAAAGAGGTGGTGGTGTAGCTCTAATCTACTCCAATCACTTATCCATCACTCCCTTCCCAAATCCTATCCCTTCCTTTAATAAAGCTGAAATAGTTACTGGCATTCTAAAATTAAATGACCACAAAAGTATCTGCATCATCTCCCTTTACATTCCCCCTGGTAACAACACCAATACCTTGGAGGACATCCTCTCTTGGACCTCCTCAAACTTTAATACAAAACCTACATAATGGGAGATTAATGATTTTACAATCATAATCCCACCATATCAATCAATCTCTTCAACTTTACACAACTTATTAACTCTACCACCAGGCCCAACAAAACCAACCTCACCGGCTCCTCCTCTTCATTCTCCCACAAAGTCTTGCATACTCAAAATTGATCTAACTTTAACCCCTCCACCTTCTCTGACTCCCTCGCTCCAATACAAACTAAAAGAGTTAAAGCCAAGACTGCCCCTTGGCTAACTAAAGAAACCAAAAAAATCATGCAACAAAGAGATAAATCTTGGAAAAGCTATCTCCATCATAAACACCTGCATTCTTACTTAAATACAAACAACTACGAAACCTAGCCAAAAAACAAGTTATAATAGATAAAAAGTCCTACTACAACCATCTACAAATAAATCATGCAAAAAAAAATCCAAACAATTCTGGAACTCCATTAACTCTCTCCTTAAGCCTGGTACAACTAACAACCCCTGCCCTGATACTAGCAAATCTGACCAAGAAATTGCCAAACTATTTAATACCTTCTTCACCTCTACTATTGCCGAGCTAACCAAAACCTTCCCCAACAACATCCCCCCCTCTGCCCAAGTTTCCTCCACCTCACCTCTCGCAACTCCTATCTTTGAACTTAAACCTGTGTCTACCTACCTTATAAAAAAAAACTTCTCTCCAAACTCAAACCCTGCACCAACGCCCCTAACAACATCCCCTCCTCCTCCTTAAAAATTGCCTCCGAAAGTATTGCTCTCCCCATCAGCATCCTGATAAATAGATCACTACTCGAGTCCTATGTACCCAAACTATGGCGCTCTGCTTTCATTCTTCCACTCCATAAAGGTGGCAAAAACTATAATGCCCCATAGCCATCCTCTCACCCATCTCAAAAATTCTTGAAAAATGCACTCACCTGCAGATCATGCCATTCCTAACCAATCACCAACTGCTCTCTCCTACCCAGCACGGTTTCCGCCCTGGACATAATACCAACACAGCCCTTATCTCCTTCCTACACTTTCAATTCAGCTTGAGACTCTGGTAACTTAGTTTCATCAGTTCTATTAGACTTATCTAAAGCTTTCGATACCATCTCCCACTCCATCTACTAAACCATCTATCTAACCTCAACATCTCCCCAAAAACTCTAACCTGGTTTTCCAGCTACCTCTCCAACAGGTCCCAAGTTGTGAAATGGGGCCAATCCTCCTCCAGCTTCCTTCCCACCCCCACAAGAGTTCCCCAAGGATCCATACTTGGCCCTCTGCTATTCAACATCTTCGTTAACTATTTCCACAGAGCAATTCCCAATAGCAATTCCCAATACCTAAATTGTCCAATACGCAGACGACTCAACTTTGATCTGCTATGCCTCTAACCTTACAGAACTCAAGACTCTAACTCAAACTGCTTTCTCAACCACTGAAAAATGGATGCACCAAAACCACCTCTCACTAAATGCCAACAAAACTAAGATTCTTCTATTCACTCACTCTAAATCCACCCCCACTGAAAAAAAACTCATTTCAAATTACTAGCCTTAACAACTCCATCATTGACATCGTTCCCTCTGCCAAACTACTAGGGGTTACCATTGATGAACACTTAAAATTCAATACCCACATCCAGCTTGACATCAAGAAAAACCCACATAAAATTCTGCCTCCTATACAGAAACAAACAATTCCTCTCCCCCTCTACTAGACATACCTTGGCCACTACCTATTTCCTCCCATCTCTTCTATATGGTGCTCCTCTGAACAATCTTCCACCCTAACCTCCAAACTGGAAGTATGCTACAATAAAATCTCCAAATTCGCCACCAAGGCAGCTTTCCTCTCCCATCACTGCACCTCCCTTCAAACTTTTTAAATTTGGCCTGAACTCCCTAATCAACTAGACTACCTCCAAATTGTCTTGGCCCACAAACTAATATTTCAACCTAGCAGCTGCCTCGCACTATCAAATATTCTTCAACCTTATACCCCCCCAGACCCCTCAGATCTTCTCACCAAAACCTTATATCCATCCACAAACCAAAGCGCCCAGCTGGTCAGCTTCTAATCTCCTTTACCCTAGCTAAAAAATGGAATGCCCTGCCCTCTACTCTGAGGACCTGTGACAACCTACACTCCTTCAAAACACAACTCCGCTGCCACCTGCACACACAAAGAAAATGTAACTGTACTCCTCATTCTATACCTCCCAAGCTCCCCTCCTCTTCCTCTCCTGGCTAAACTTTTTACCTCTCTAATTTGCCTCTTAGTCATACATTGTTAATGTAACTAACATCCCCTCTTCTAATCCCTATGTTCTATGCCTGTCATCCTCCTGGACAATTCTTCTTAACATCTTAGTTGCTTAATTTTAAATGAATTCATACTGTATACCAACTGTTTTGTGGAATTTCCACCTATTTTGATTGTAATAATTGTTGTTTGTATTTTACTAGTATTTTCATTATGTGATGTAACATTGTACTGTGGAGTTTTTCTCCCCCGGCCTCCACTGAAAACAGGAGCCCAGTGGACCTCCCCGGTCACCAAGCTGAAATAAATAAATATAAATAAATCTGACCATAAGGCAGTACTACTTTTAAATAAAAATTTAAATCTGGGGATCCAGCTAACCTAAAAACCCATAGGAACTGTTCTGAGGCCAACCTTTCTCTACTAAATGGCACTTTGGCTAAATTCCAAACACCCCCAAACCCAGGAAACACCATAACATATGCTGAGTTATTTACAGAATGTTTGTACAGCCATACTGATTTGCTTTGTGGCGCAACCTCTGCCCACTCGTATTAAGAATAAGACAAACTCAAAAGGCAAGCCACCCAGGTGGAATCACAATGTCATTTGGTTATGCAAGAAAAGGAAAAACAATCTTTGCCAATTGTAGGAGTTACAAAGCCATACATACTAAAAGCCCCGTGGCCAATCTGAGCAGACAACTAAAGGGTTACTTAATACTGCAGAGGCTGAATTTGAAGAAAAAATAACTTCTCAGGCAGCAGGCAACCACAAAACTTTCTACAGCTATGTACGTAACTTCAGGGGAAATGCACAACAATGTGCGGAATTTATTATAAATGGCTTCACCCCCCCCCCCCCACGGTAGTCCAAAGGTAATGCCGCATACCACAATCCCCCCAACCATTACTAGGGAACAGGTCGTCATTGCACTTTCCAAGGCCAAAAATACTGCATCGATGGGTCCTGGCAACATCCCATGATGTTTAATAAATAGCATGAAGCATTACTTCTCCAGTCCACTTGAATTGCTTTTCAACTGGAGCCTTCATTCAGGTTTTGCAAGATGGCTACAATCATTTCCCTGCAAAAAGGAGGCCCAAACACTGATCGGGTAACTACAGGCCCGCAAGTCCTGCCATTCTTTTTTGTAATGCCATGGAAAAAAGTCATGGACATGATAAATGAGGCCTTAAGTAACTTGCAAATGCTGGACCTATCATAGTTCGGCTTTGTTAAAGGAAGATCATCCCTATTAAATCTGGTGGACTTTTTCGAGAGGGTCACCAAAGCACTGGATGAAGGTGATACTGTGCACACAGCTTGCCTTGGCAGAGGCTTTTGATACAATATCCCATGCAGGCATTATACACAAACTCACTAATTTTAGGTATAAACCTTTTTTATCACTTGTTGGATAGCCAGCTGTTTCACTGATAAGACCCAGGAGCTCAAAATAGGTGAGGCCACCTCCACTAAGAGGTCAGTCAGTAGTGGACCCCCCCCCCAGGGCTTGATCCTTTTGGCATCTACTGCTCTGAAATGGAAGCAGATAATGAAGGTTTATGGCCGATTAAGTTTGCAAATGATTGCAAGTTGAGGGTCATCATCGAATCTCTGCAGACACTAGCATTCTTCAAGAAGGTCCGTCTCTTACTAACAATTGATGCCAAAGCCATGGTCTTAAACTTGATGTTAAGTGCATAATTGTAGCCTTTGGGAAGGCAACCATCCTGGCTAATTACCATGTTGATAATATGCCTGTAAGAGTCGACCCATTTATCAGGAATCTTGGTATGCACGTAGACAGTAGCCTTACCTTCAACCACCATGTGGTCACAGTGGTGAAGAAATCCTTTTTGTTTCGCAGCTTATATGTACAGGCATGGCATCTAGGTCCAAAGAGGTCATTATGTACGCCACCCTTATCGGACCAGAATACAGTGATCTCTTTAGTATGTATCTGACCAGGCATATGCAGCAACTAGAGTAACCTCAGAGGTTCATTACAAAAAGAATATAAGGCATAACAGACCTGCCTTATGTGGAGTATCTTAAAGCCCTTTACTTCTACTCGGTCTCCTATAGATTGCTGAGAGGTGATCTATGCCTGTCTTACAAGGCATCCACAAACCCCATATACTTTTCCTACATATTCATAAGTCAGAGTACTAGTAATAAAATGATTAGGGACCTGCATTTTGTCTGACTTGAGTAGAACATGCTGGATAGACAAATGTGTCCCAGAGACTGCCCCTCCTATGGAACAGGCTTCCTATCCATGTGAGGCTGAGTTTGTCTGTTACCCAGTTTAAGTACAACCTAGACCAGTGAATGGGGCATAGGAACTTTACAGCTGGCCTAGCACCCATGTTCTTTATGGACAGAGGTAGCTTGTAAATGACTGACCCTTAATGTCCTCTTTGGATACAGGACATCCTTATTCTTTTTGAAAAACTTGGCTTAGAAAGGCTCCCAAGTCATTAACCTAGTAATAATCAGTGAATATATGGTGATTAGCGATATGCCATGCCTTATTTGAGATTTGAATATTCTCTTTGGTATGAAATGCTGTATGTCAGTTTTTGTTACCTGTTTCAGATGGTCCCAGTGATGACCATAATTTTTCAAAGTACATCTAGTTTGCTTGCAAATTAAATCAAAAGGACTTGTGTGTGTGTGTGTGTGTGTGTATATGTGTGTATATGTATGTGTATATATATATATATATATATATATATATATATATATATATATATATATATATATATATATATATATATATATATATATTAATAATATAAATATGTGTATATACACACACACACACACATACATAATCCCTGAAATCCTCTCCTGTCCCCAGAAGTGATGCTTAACTTTCCTTTTTAATTGCAAAAACCAAAGTCGGTTTGTGGTATATGATAGTATTCTTGTGCACTTTTATGTATAACTGGGCTTTCTTCTCTCCTTGAAAAGTACTCCCCCCGGCCGGTAATAAAAAAAAAAAAAAAAAAGTTTGAGTTTTGCTGTTTTTTTTTTCTGACATTGTCAAATCTAACCAGAGCCCCTCCAAAAATTCCTGTTTTTACTAACCATTTAAAACGTGTGTGAGAGAATAGTTTTTCCTATATGGTTCATAACTTAAAAGGTTTCTTGGACTACCCTTCATCATCAGCCCCATTTTCTACATATCGGGATGTTGTCTTTTATAGTAATTTCTCCCTATTCAGTGCCACACTCCTACCTTGTTTGACACTCGTACCTGTTTTCTGGATGCCCTCATTTCTTTTTCTTCTTCTTCTTGTGTGTCCCAAATCATCTTCACCAGATTGCTTTCCAAACCACTGTAATTGTTCTCTTTGATATCTTCTGCAATTGGAGCTATGCTGGCAAGGCACTTATCTCCAAAAACTCTAGCTTCCTCAACTGCAACTTTCAAATGAAACTGCAAACCGTCTCTGGCAAAGCATCCTGGGTTGTCAGTCATGTATCCCCAGGCTGACAGATATTGGATCCTCCTGTTGTGACACCAGAAACTAAGCCAATTGTTGAAGTCCATAATTTTTTTTCTGGTAGTTTGGCATCATCATTGGTGAAGGTAGGATTATACTCAAGACTAGATTCATATCCACCTGGGACACATCTTCGGAGAGCTCCATCATGTCTTTGCTCATATAATCCAGTGAGGTACATCTTGGGTCATACTGGTACTTGTGGTTTAAAGACTTAAATGCATGCATGATCTGGCGGCTCCTGGCTCTTGACAGCTCACTGTGATCTTCTCCTTATTTAGTGTGATAAGTGGG